>NC_041010.1:30005840-30305840 GCF_004193775.1 Glycine soja
TCCGAACAAGATTTCGAGGGTGGAGGATAAGCGAACAGTGCTAGGCAATCAACTCGCGGGGCTCCAGACTCGTTGGTGGAGGATGCATGAATGACAATCAATTCATGGGGCTCCGAATAAAAGTGGAGAATGGAGGATAGGTGAACAGCGCTAGGCAATCAATTCGCGGGGCTCCAGACTCGTTGGTGGAGGATGCATGAATGACAATCAATTCATGGGGCTCCGAATAAAAGTGGAGAATGGAGAATTGGCGAACAGCGCTAGGCAATCAACTCGCCGGGCTCCAGACTCATTGGTGGAGGATGCATAAATGACAATCAATTCATGGGGCTCCGAATAAAAGTGGAGAATGGAGAATTGGCGAACAGCGCTAGGCAATCAATTCGCGGGGCTCCAGACTCGTTGGTGGAGGATGCATGAATGACAATCAATTCATGGGGCTCCGAATAAAAGTGGAGAATGGAGAATTGGCGAACAGCGCTAGGCAATCAATTCGCGGGGCTCCAGACTCGTTGGTGGAGGATGCATGAATGACAATCAATTCATGGGGCTCCGAATAAAAGTGGAGAATGGAGAATTGGCGAAAAGTGCTACGCAATCTATTCGCGGGGCTCCAGACTCGTTGGTGGAGGATGCATGAATGACAATCAATTCATGGGGCTCCAAACGCCGGCGAGCTATCTCCTCCTAGAAATCCGTGTACTCGTCGTCCCTAAGCTGGATGCGTCTCTCTCGGTGGAAGGACCATCCCTTGATGGCTTCGAAATGCTGCTGGTGCTCAGCGCTCCTGAAACAATGGCTATCGAACTCGGGAGCGGCACTAGTCCCTGCGGCCGCGGCGTCCTTCCTAGATCTCTTTGAGGCAAGCTCCTCGGGGCCATTTCCTATGAAGACAAACATTTGGAAAGTTAGTCTACAAGATAATGCTTATTTTAACACAAAAATGACATGTTAATCCTTCCGATTTAGAACGAACTCATGCACACATTTAATGTAACACATTTATGAACATGCATATGTGTAAAATATCCTACTATTTATGTCAACATACAAGGACATCCAACACATTCTAGTTACCACACATATATATACATCTTTGAAAAGAACACACATTCTCGTGCTCAAGGCATTGTGTCAAAATTTACACCTAATCACATCCTAAATATTTTGCTATCACAAACTACCTACACATATTTGAAGTATTTATCATACAATTTTTTGTTGTTTTACTCACATTTATTTATATGCACATACTTGCATTTGAAAAGCAAATTCCATGCCATCATATATTCATTTAGGAAGCATCCTTAGGCCCTTTTTGACATGGGTACATTTTCTAAAAGGCTCCTAATGCTACCTAGGTGCAAAGTACACCTCATGGGGTAGCCAATTCGAGTAAAAACCCTCACAAGCATGTCCTAATTTTCATGTCTTTCCACTTTCAAAACTAAAATTTAGATTCTTAGCCATAAGTATGTTTCCTTGCATTGAAGCTAAGAGCTTGGGTTTCTAAGCTTAGAATTGCATTTGGGCACCCATTTCGAATCCTCTATGTTGTCCCTATGTTTATAAAACAGTCCCACAATCCCAATCTTGCAAAATCATATTCATATGTCATTGGGGCATTTCACCAAGCACTTGGTGGGCGCGTGTTTAGGCATAAATTGCAAGAGAATGGGGGCAATGTGGCATGCCCCATTGCTTCATAATACAACATAGGCCTAAGGCCATCCCCTACAACTCATCCACTCTAACAAATCAAGCATAAAAAACAACCCAAAATTGCCCCACAAATATGAGTACATTCTCACAATTTAGAGCACCAAAAGATGAACAAAAGGCACCAATGGAAAGCTAAAAACTCAAGGATTGAATACTTACTTGCTGGAGTGAGTAGGAATCCCAAAAATGAAAGCAAAATGCAACCAAAAGTGGCTTGGGGGAGCAAAAACCGCAAGCCTCGTGAGTTCTCTCTTTTTGAATGAGGGGGGGAAGTTTTTGGGTGCAGAAAATGTTCCCTTCCCTCCTTTTTTATAATCTGGTGCAGGGGTTGCTCGCCCAGGCGAGCTAACCTGCCAAAAATTTTTTTCTTTTTTTTTAGGGGAAACATAACCATGGCCCCCCTACTTAAGTTAGATCAGGCATCCATTACTTATTTTAAACAAACAATAGTAATAATTACTGTAAATTCAAAGGATACTGGGCTGCCTTGCAGCGACGTTTTCTGCTTGTCCAGCGTCGGGAAGGGACGACGATCTGTCGATCGTGACCCTATCCTCCATTTGCATCCGTCCCTAAGTACCTGAAAGTAGGAAGCAAACAATGCACGGAAAATCATGACCGGGTCATCGTCTTACCTTGGTTGATTTCTGCCGTCAACTTTGTCTTGACTTCTGACCGTGGCCTAAGACGATTCTGCCCCTGTTATCACAAAATATGCATGTGTATGTGCATGCATGAATGTTTTCAATGCAATGATCTTCTTAGTGAAAGTTGGTTAGGTTCAGTTTTAAATAAGCGTTTGGGGCACCCCATGAACTGAGCGAAAAGGACTCAGGTTATTACAAACTAACACAAGGTTTAAAACCAAAGTGAGGACTGAAGCCTGAACCCATGTTCTCTTCTTTTAAAGAAACATGACGAGACAATTACAGCGGATGGGAATCCCTGGGGGAACCCAAAACTCAAAAATAAAAAAATAAAAAAACATGCGACGATTCCCTCAATTTCCCCATACTTCAAGCGTAATATCGTTTAACGACATCGGAGTTCATGGGCGAGGGTAGTTGCTCACCATCCATGTTGGTAAGTATCAGAGCACCCCCAAAAAAAGCCATTTTCACAACGAAAGGTCCTTCGTAATTCGGGGCCCACTTCTCTCGATTATCCTTAACATTGTGGGATATCTTTTTCAGCACAAGGTCCCCCTCATTGAACTTGCGCGAGCGTACCTTCTTATCGAACGCGTTCTTTATCCTTTGTTGATATAGGTGCCCATGGCTCATGGCCGTCAAACGTTGACCTTCAATAAGGTTGAGTTGGTCGTAGCGTGCGTGAGCCCATTCTGACTCTTCTAGGCCTGATTCCGCTATTATCTTCTGGGAAGGGACCTCTACCTCAAATGGGAGTACCGCTTCCATCCCATAAACCAAGGAATACGGCGTTGCCCCAGTAGAAGTTCGTACCGAGGTTCTATATCCGTGTAGGGCGAAAGGCAACATCTCATGCCAATCTTTGTATGACACTGTCATCTTCTGAATGATCTTCTTAATATTCTTATTTGCAGCCTCTACAGCCCCATTCATCTTTGGCCGATAAGGGGTGGAGTTATGATGCTGGATCTTGAAATCCTCGCACATTTCCCGCATCATTTTGTTGTTCAGATTGGTGCCATTGTCAGTAATGATCTTCCTAGGGAGTCCGTATCGACAAATCAGTTCCCTCTTTATGAATCTGACCACCATACTTCTCGTGACATTGGTATAAGAGGCCGCTTCGACCCATTTGGTGAAGTAATCTATCGCCACAAGAATGAAACGATGACCATTCGAAGCTTTGGGTTCGATGGCCCCAATGACGTCTATCCTCCACATGGGAAAAGGCCAAGGGGTAGACATAACATTCAGAGGATGTGGCGGAACATTGACATTGTCCGCGTATGCTTGACATTTATGATATTTCCTCACATGGGTGCAGCAATCGCTCTCCAGAGTGAGCCAGTAATAACCTGCCCTAAGGATCTTCCTGGCCATAGCATGCCCATTGGCATGGGTCCCAAATGAACCCCCATGGATTTCCTCAATCATGAAGTTCGCCTCTTTGGCATCTACGCATCGTAGGAGGGTCATGTCGTGGTTTCGTTTGTACAGGATGGTACCACTCACAAAGAAACCAGTAGCCAATCTCCTTAACGTTCTTTTGTCATTGTCGGAAATCCCTGGTGGATATTCTTTGTTCTCAACATATTGTTTGATGTCGAAGTACCACGGTTTCCCATCCCGCTCTTCCTCTATCGCACAATAATGTGTTGGCTTGCCCTGAGATCTGAACTCGATGTACGGCAGATCTCCGTGAGGGGCAAGTTGGAACATGGATGCCAGGGTGGCCAATGCATCAACCATTTGGTTCTCTTCCCGAGGTATGTGGTGGAAAGAAATGTCGTCAAAGAATTCGGCTAACTTCAAGATGTGAGTTTGATAGAGTATGCACTTTGGATCCTTAGTTTCCCATTCTCCTCTCAATTGGCGTATTACCAAAGCCGAGTCTCCATACACTTTGAGTAGTTTTACCTCAAAATCAATGGCCGCTTGAATCCCAAGGGCGCACGCTTCATATTCGGCCATATTGTTGGTACAATTGAAACCTAACCTGTCCGTGAAAGGAATACACTGATCATCTAGGGATACAAGGACTGCCCCTACTCCATGGCCCAAAGCATTAGATGCCCCGTCGAAGCAGACAATCCATTTGTCTATGTCCTCATGCGTCCGCTTCTCTTCGAACAGGGCCATGATGTCTTCATCCGGGAACTCAAGGTGCATCGGCCAATAATCCTGGAGGGGTTGTTGGGCCAAATAATCTGCCAAGGCGCTTCCCTTTACCACCTTTTGGGTGACATACACAATATCGAATTCAGATAGTAGTACCTGCCACCTAGCGATTCGTCTCGCGAGGGCCGGTTTCTCAAAGATGTATTTCACGGGATCCATTTTGGAAATAAGCCATGTGGTATGACTGAGCATGTACTGCCTAAGCCGATGTGACGCCCATACCAGGGCGCAGCACGTCCTTTCCAGCATTGAGTAATTCATCTCACATGTGGTAAACTTCTTGCTTAGATAGTAAATGGCTTGTTCCTTTTTCCCGGAGTCATCGTGCTGACCCAACACGCACCCCATAGAGTCGTCTAACATAGCATGTACAAGAAAAAAGGTCTTCCTGTTACAGGTGGCATGAGCACCGAGGGGTTTGCGAGGCTCTATTTGATCTTCTCGAAGGCCTCTTGGCAGCCGCTGTTCCACAAGACCGCCTGGTTCTTACGTAATAGCTTGAAAATGGGCTCACATGTAGGGGTGAGTTGCGAGATAAATCTCGCGATGTAATTCAACCTGCCTAAGAAACCTCGAACCTACTTCTCCGTGCGTGGTTCCGGCATTTCATGAATGGCCTTCACTTTCTCGGGATCTATCTCTATCTTTTTCTGACTTACGATGAATCCCAGCAACTTCCCCGACTTTACCCCGAAGGTGCACTTGGTTGGGTTTAGCTTCAGTTGGTATTTCCGCAACCTTCCAAACAGCTTACGTAGATTGACGAGGTGTTCGTCCTCAATCTGAGACTTGGCAATCATGTCATCTACGTAGACCTCTATCTCCTTATGCATCATGTCATGGAACAACGCTACCATGGCACGCTGATAGGTTGCCCCAGCATTTTTCAGCCCGAAGGCCATTACTTTGTAGCAGAACATTCCCCATAGGGTGACGAAAGTAGTCTTCTCCACATCTTTGGGTGCCATCTTTATCTGATTATACCCCGAGAAACCATCCATAAACGAGAAAAGGGCGAACTTGGTTGTATTATCTACCAGTGTATCAATGTGTGGCAGGGGTAAATTGTCCTTAGGACTGGCTCGGTTTAAGTCCCGATAGTCTACACACATTCGCACCTTGCCATCCTTTTTCGGGACCGGGACAATGTTGGCCACCCACTCCGGGTATCGAGCTACAGCTAAGAAACCCACATCAAACTGCTTTCTCACTTCTTCCTTGATTTTTAAAGACATCTCGGGTCTCATCCTTCGTAGCTTTTGCTTAACTGGGGAAGACCCAGGATTCAATGGCAACTTATGCTGCACAATGTCGGAGTCCAGACCAGGCATGTCTTGGTATGACCATGCAAAGACGTCTTGATATTCTTCAAGAAGGATTATCAAGCCTTGGCGGATAGGTGCGGTCATATCGGTACCTACTTTTACTTCTTTCTTTCCCTCTATGGTCCCTAAGTTTACCAGTTCGGTTTCCTCTTGGTGAGGCTTCATTTCGCGTTCTTCCTGAGCGATTAACCTCTCCAACTCTGGTGAAAGGACGTCCTCTTCCTCTTCTTCGTTTATCGTTTGGCTCACATCTCGGTCAAAAACGATTGTCAAACCCTCGTCGTTAGGATCCTCAAAGACTCAACCCCCATATCTATACCAATCAAGACAAAAGAAACAAAAACATGCAAAATGATATGAGAAAAAGATGGAACTGCAAGAACAGATGAAACAAGATCTCTTTGTTTATTTAATAAGGTAGGTTTCACAAAACAAAAGAGAAAGGAATCTATAGCCTCTAATTACATTGAATCAGCGGTATAGACCTCTGACTGACTTATCACGCGCCAGTTCCCTTCTTGGGGATCGGGATGGCATGGTCGCACGAAATTTGGCGGGTCTTGAGGGAACTCCTCTCCTATTGCTGTCACCTCTTCTTCAAACATTATTCCAGCACTGGTGAAACGCTGGCTAACATGGCTAGGCCAGGCCCTATCCGCCCGGAATCTTGACGGCGCATTCCTCCTTCCCGGCATCCCGGGTTCATACCCCAATCCATATTTGTACGGATTTCCCCTAATATCGACCACGTCGGCATTCCCGAGGCCGTCCTTGCCCAGACCCATTCCGGGCTCATATCCGTGCTTGAGCATCACCCGTACCACCATTATGGCCGCATTAGAGAGAGAAGGTAGCAGCAGGCTCATTTCCATAGAGGCACAACTCACCACCTCGAAGGATTGGAAAGCTGTTTCCAAAGATTCTTCCGCTGCTTCTACATATGGTGCGGAGGAGGGGCAACTCACCAACATATCCTCTTCGCCTGACACTATCACCAAAAGTCCACCAACCGCGAACTTCAATTTCTGGTGAAGCGTCGAAGGGACCACTCCCAGCGCATGAATCCAAGGTCTTCCCAAGAGGCAGCTGTAGGCGAGATTTATGTCCTTCACTTGAAAAACCACATTGCAAGTGTGGGGGCCTATCTGAATGGGGATGTCGATTTCCCCTATCACTTCCTGTCGACTACCGTCAAAGGCTCGTACCACCATCGAACTTGGTTTTAAACGTGACACACTAAAAGGAAGCTTCTCCAAGGTGGTCTTTGGCATCACGTTTAAACTTGAACCATTGTCGATAAGTACCTTTGCGACGACATGGTCCATACATCTTACAGACACATGTAGAGCCTTGTTGTGCCCTCTCCCCTCAACGAGAATCTCTTCTTCCGCAAACGCGATATAGTTATTGGTGGTTATATGATTAACGATGCCTTCAAAACCCTCAACTGAGATGTCGTGTACTACGTGGGCTTTGTTGAGGACCTTTATCAATAGCGCACGATGAGGCTCGGAGTTTATAAGTAGTTCGAGCAAAGAGATCCTTGCTAGAATTTTATTCAGTTGTGCAACTACCTTAAACTCGCTTTGTTGGATGAGACGAAGGAACTCATGAGCCTCTTCCAAAGTCACCGCCTTTCCTTGAAGACCTTCTTTCTTTTCAGCCCCTCTTTCCACCAAAGGATCCACTTCTTTTGAAGATCCCCTCCATGTTCTCATTGAAAACTATATTTAATTAGCGAGTTAAAGAAAGTTTCTACTTTTTAACATTTTTAATTGATGCCATTGGTCATTAACTTGCAGGCTTCAAACCACGTTGAACTTTGATCTTGAGAGAGTATGGAGTATTGGAATACAACAAATGATCATCTAAGTAATTATTTGAAACTATCTATGATTATTCAGAACATGCAAATTTAATTAAAATGTATTGGCCTTTATAGGTGCAAATTTAATTAAAGTGTAATCATATGATGTGGATCTATTGCATGCTGCGTCATTATTGACCTTTATAGGTGCAAATTTAATTAAAACGTATTGGCCTGAATCATTATTGTATATAGGAGCAATCAAAACAAATGGGATTTTTTTAAAAAAAAAAACACACATTCTAAGACGGTACTATCGAGAACCATCTTAGAATGTACTAGAATGTAATACATTCTAAGACGATCTCGAGGTTCAAGACCGTCTTAGAATGTACATATATTCTAAGACAGTCCTGAGGTCAAAACCATCTTAGAATGTATGTATATTCTATGATGGTCCCTGATCGAGGCCGTACCCGAATCAAATAAACATGAAAATGCAGTAACTAGGAAGTGATCCTAGGTCGTTTCCCAACGAGCAATGACAAACCAAATGTTCATAATATACTTGCGCAGTAACAGAAACGATTGGGGGGGGGGGTTTGTTTGTTTCGTGATTAAAGAGTAGAACAAGTAAACTGGAATATGAGACTACTAATATTAAAAACGGGTTGTTTCCTCTGATTCAGAAGCCATTCTCTTATCCTGGGTTATGGAGAATTCGTCCCTAACAGTCAACCACTTAATCCAACCCTATTTCAATTTACTAAGCGAAAATCAACTTAGGGTTGTCAATACGTGATTAGGCACCACATACACCAGTTACCCCTTCGTCCATTAAGCATGAACGCAAGTTTGGCTCAGAGGCAATTAATCGAACACGAAGCGTGCACTGATTAATGTTCACGAATTTGGGATAACTGGTGAAGGGAAAACTGCCAGGAAACCACATTACAAACGAAACCTCAAAGAGAGTTGGGTTTCGTCCTCAAAAGGAAACAACACCAGAAAAACTAGCCTTCCATAGATTCAAACAGAAAATGCAAATGAAACATGAAGCAGAAACGTAAATGAACAGAAATGTAAATGAAACAGAAACGTAAATGAAAGTAGAAGAAGAAGCAGGAACGAAATTGTAATTAGAAGCAGAAAACGGAAAATTGCATTAAGAACGAAAACAGTAGCCTTAGAACAGAAGAACTTGAAAACCTAAAACAAAAGCTCTGAATAATAAAATAGCATAACAGAATAGCCTTGCACGAATCCCAAGGCTGCTATTAAAAAAGAGTCACTCAAAGTCACTGGGCCCTATTACAATACTCTGGCCCAAAACGAAATAAACACTGAACAACATAAAATAAAATTGCAAAATTTCCTAATTAGAAATTAACTAAGGTAAGCGCTGCTTTATTTGCCCTCTTCAAGTCCATAACCAAAATCCGGATTAAGCCCAATATTTAATTAATTCCTGAAATTAGATTAAAAACATCAAATTAGCTAAATGAGCCCAAATAATAAAGCTGTCTGATTAATTGACAATTAAGACCAATCAGTAATTAAAATGGTGTAAAAAGGGTTTAGAAAATAGAAGAAAATGATGGCACATCAGTCCTGTCTTAGAATATACATATATTCTATGACGGTCCCAAGGTCAAGACGGTCTTAGAATGTACGTACATTCTAAGACAATCCTATGGAACCGTTGTTGTAGACCCCAAAACTTTTTACGACACCCACTACAATGACGTCTTGTAATGACATCGTATGTTCAAAATAACAGATATAAAAGGCTCAATTTTTAGTAGTGAGGGGTTAAAATGAGAGTTGAGGTATTCAAATGGTTGGATGTTTGTAATTTACAAGTTGATCTTTCTGTTGCAGGTTAAGTAGTGCTTGTAACCTATAAAATTATACTTGATATTAGATTATGTAGAGTATACTGGAGTTGTATGTCTAAACTAGACGACACTAGGGTATATTGATATTGGTGAATATTGATTACAACAATAATTACAAGTATTTATCTCCTGAAAGTTCCACAATTGGAGAAATAATTTACTTTAGCATATACCTTATTACCTAGGTTTTTTATTTTTCTAACAAGGAGAATGTTAACAAGTGCTCTTATAGCACTGGTTAAGGAATTAAAAGTGGAAACTTTTCACAGAAAAATGTTCCCAACACTCTTTCCCCATGACTCCATGATGATTTCAATGCAATCTCACCATGATTTCTTGCAAAAACTTTCTATTCATCGATTTCTCGACCAATGCTCGACACTCGTTAGCAGAGTCAGGACCTTTCTAAGAATTATTTTGGAAGAGATTAGGAATCATTTTAGAGATGTGAATTTAGTTTTGTCATTACATCTCTTATATAAAGTGAGCAAGGGAAAGAGAGATGTGAGTTGCATATCTGTTTGTTGTAGTTGTTAATAAACTAAATTTTAATTTCTAGAGATGTGTGAGTTGGAAAAGGTAAATTCTAATGATTATAAAATTTCCATTAGCCATATTGAGCTACACATATTTATTTCCAATGATGCACTTGATAGTTGGTCATATGCAGCTGGTCTAAAGTTATCAAGCTTTAAAAGGCTGGAAAAGAACCAAACAAGCTTGAGAGTAGTTTGAGACTTGCCTTGTTAATTAGCCAAATGAACTTAAATCATAGACCAATTAAGTTGAACTCGGGACAAATACTACTATACTCAAGGTTCATGAACTCTCTCTCTCACACACTTTGTATATATAGTATTTCATACCATGATACTTTGTATATATACTTCTGAATTCCAACATTTCTAGTTGTGGTATAGTTATTGGAATTTTCATACCTCGCATGATACTTCTATAATATGTCAATTTGGAGGGTAAAAAAGGCATTATCAAGCTCATTTATAGTGGGATTGCGCAAAGATACATGACTCCTTAACAAGTGTTTTAGTTGTGGATATGCATGTTTCTTAATTTTTCTCAATTTGATAATTGTGCATGTAGATAACCATGGGGACAACAATAAAATGTTTTCACAGTTAAATGTGAGAATCTTTTTGAGGTTTAAGGGAAGAGTATTGCCATTTCATCAAGGTATTTCTCACTTGTGAATATTGTCCTGACTCCTGACTTTCTCAATGTTTCTTACATCAGTGGTGATCCAGATTCAAGTTCATCTAAGCCATTTGATCTGTTGGGTGCTAAAGGAAGCTCTGGAGGTGGGAATCCCTTATTCTCAAGTTTTTTGTTATCTTATCCATTATCCTTTAACAAGAAAAAAATTCCCCAATAAATGGATTACAGTATCAATATTATATTCAACTAACATATCCGGGCTAATTTTGCATGATGGGTTTAGTAATCTACAAATTCTTGATAACTGGGAAGGGATAAGTCATGGATATGTTTAGCATGCCTTTGGTTCTAGTTAACTACTTGTTTGTCATTTGCCACATTATTCTTGTAATGTGTAGATACAGAAGAATCTGCTTGGGAAACTAAAAGTAATTATAATCATAACACCTCATGAGACGCTGCAGTGGAGAAGATTGGAATATAAGGTTATATAAAGTTATTAAATATATTTAGTTTCAAAATCTTCTAGAATAAGCTTAAAGGATTATGTTTAGCTTTCTTTCAACCATGCAAGTCATTCGATATTAGTTGTATCTATGATATAAAAAGTTCTCCTTTGCCTCTCATACTTTTTAGTATACATCTCATATTTAAGTCAGGAGAAATCTTAATCTTATAGTATTAATTTTTTTATCTTTTATAATTATTTTAATATCACGCACTTGCTAATATAAATGTATATGTGTGTACTGTGTTAACTAGAAATAAAATACAAGGATCTATTATTATAACAACAATTAAACATTTTTTTACTAATTTTTGGAAGTATTTATATAATTGAAATAGGTGTATATTCCTAAAATAATTAATCAATCTATGCAAGTGATTATAATTTTTTGATTAGAAATAAAGGTTATGTTTGAACTTTTAATTAAAGAAAAAAGAAGTAAAAATATTGCATATGCACATGTTTGAACATCCTCGTTGTTATTTTCTGTATACCTGTGAAATTTCCCTTTCCTTTCATGCACAAATGTCTGAAAGTTAACAGTAGGGCCATACATCACCTTTATAGCCACAAGCTTAATTTTATTGTATGGACTTATTTCATAGATGCAAATCAGAAAGGAAAAAAAAAAAGTAGATCTTGATTGTTTTGGTGTATGTCCTTCAATTTTTAAAAGAAAAGAGAAAATAGTGTTGACTATTGAATCTAATATTGCAACTTTTTTCTCTAAGAATTAATTCGAGGTCATTAGGGATTTCTATTATTTATGAATTTATACGTACATACATGCATGCATTATTTAATTAAAATTTTCCTTTAATGTATTATTTTATTAGAATTGATATAGAAATTTTGTTATTAACGTTTCCTATTATTTTATTAGAATTGATATAAAAATTTTCCTTTTTTTATTATTTTCTTAGAATTGATATAGAAATTTTGTTATTAACCTTTCCTATTATTTTATTGGAATTGATATAAAGATTTTTTTTTATTATTTTATTAAAATTTTTAAATTAAAAAAAATATTCTAAAACGGTTCTTTGAAAAATCGTCTTAAAAAATCTACATTCTAAAACAGTTATTTGAAAAATCATCTTAAAATCCTCAAAATTTTTAATTTTTTTAAAAAGAAAAAACATTCATGACAGTTTTTTAAAGAACCGTCTTAAAAAGTTTATTTTCTAAAATGGTTTTTGGAAAATCATCTTAGAATCTTTATTTTTTTTGTTTTTTTAAACATATTCTAAAACGATTTTCAACATAAAATTCTCTTAGAAGAATATCATTCTAAGACAGTTATTTGCCTAAAAATCGTCTTAAAATGATAGCTTTTATAAGATGGTTTTTTAGGAATCATCATAGAAAGTATTGACTTTTCACGACGTTAGCTTCAAAGACGGTTCAAAATCGTCTTTGAATGTGTCAAAAAACTATTGTTGAATTTTCTTTTTCTAATAGTTTAAGGAGACTAAATGATGTTTATTTTATGCTTATATTGTATATTGTCTCAGATGGAAGCCTCAAGACGTCGGCTTTTGAAAGAGAGGCGATTATCTCTTGCAAACAACCAAAGCATAAGCGCTTGAGATAGTCAGTCGAATCGTGACATCAGTTGCCACATGGGGAATGAGACGACACTCGATTAGCCTCATGGTCACGAAGATGAAAACCATAGAAAGTACGACCCATGAAGCATCACATAGGCACGACAACAAGGGTTAGATGATATTTGCGACCTAACATGTCAGAAGCGCACAACAATGTGTCCTGTACTCTGTACAAAGTGGACTAGACTAAGAGCGTACAAAAGCGTGCCCAAAAGAACTAATGGGATTGCGACACGTCAAGATGATGTCTGAGGACACCATATATAAATAGAGATAAGGCGCATGAGTCACCTCAAGTTCATGAATTAGATAGAGTTAGGAAAAGATTTTAATGGAGACTTCAAGATAGGATCTTTCACTCCCTTTCCCTGGTGTTCTCTCTGATGTGAACATATATGCATGTGCTTCTTGAAATTAAAAATTAAGTATTTAATAAAATATAAATATATATATATATATATATATATATATATATTAATTAGATTATTCTATTCACATTTGTCTCCACGTTATTTGATTTATATATATACTTCCACATGTATGAGATTATTTTTTGGTGAAATCCACATTATGTATGAGATGAGGAACTGTAAGAAGTTACATTTATCTCTCTATTTCTAAACAGAGATTTGAGAATTCGGCATCAAGATTTACATGGTTTAGAATAGCATAATACGAAATTAACAAGTTAATAATCCAATACTCTCTCTCCTTTTTGTTGAAAAGAGATGCATATAATATTTAGAATGAGTTTGCCTAGTTCACCATGAAGACTAGGTGTCCTTTGTGGTCATGATGATTCAAGAGGTAGCCTTAATTTTTTTGTCCTTTTTGTCTTTCTTTCCTGATTCACAGGAGGATTGGCGTGTGTGTAACTTATGGCCAGCAGCCAAGCAAGTGTATTGGATTATATGTCTGTCGGTATATTTTAAAATAAATAAACTAGAAACTAGGAGGGAAGCACGAAATCTTTATTTTATGCTTTTACGGTTATAAATGTCGCATTTCTAGATTATTGTATTTTTTATGGCTATTATCACTCAAGTTTGTTCATTCACTTGGAGTGATGTGATATGCCATCTGCCAGCATTTGAACCCATATATATGTATGGATTTTAATGTTGATTTACTGTTTGATTTAATTGTACATTTTATTGTCCAGATTATCATTATTTCACAAATTTTATTCTTTAAAGTTTTTTTTTACACATTTTATCATAATGTTGTTTTGAAAACTTTGATATTTCTTTTAGTACTAAACTAAAAACTTTGATATTATAATTTGCAGAAAAAAATTCGGGTACTAAAATTTATAAAATAATAAAAGTTAAATGATAAAATATGTAATTAAGTTTTATTATTTTGTTTGTTTATTAATAAATATTAATTATTAGTTTATTAATTTTCATTAGTTAAAATGATTTAAACCTACCAGGCTACTTCCTCTCACTTCTTTCTTCAAGTAACATATTAATCTTATAATAATTCCTAATTTTTACTAATTTTGTATACTTAATTTTCTGTTTCTTTTTCTTTCTGGCTGATTCAAAAAATGATTGGTGTGGGTAGGGTGTAGGGAAGTGTTTCATGTTTAATTTATGACCAACGTGGTGGGGAGGAGCAGGCTGCGCAATTGTCTAGGACTATAGAACTAGGAGTCCTTGTTTTGGTTTATCATGAAGTTTCAATAGAAAGTCATCGTCTTTGCATTTTCTTTTTCCATTTCTCTCCTGATTCAAACAATCAAAGCGTTTTAATTAGTAGCAGGCTGCGTAAGATTCACCAAAAAAAGAAAAGAAAGTAACAGCTGCGTAAGTGTCTTGGACTATGTTTCGGCGAATGTTTTTAAAATAAATTAGAAACTATAAGGATCAATCAAGCAGCGTAAGTATTTTATGCTTATACTTGTCTGTGCTTCTAGATAAATTAAATTTTATTAATTAAATAAAAGAGTATAATTTCAAATTTATACATGATTTTTTAATTATAATTTTTCTTCTGATTAAAGAACAATTCATAGTAGATAAAAGTATTAACTAAACATAAAATTTGTCTAAAATATTACATCTCCTCATAAATTATAATGTAACCAAAATTACAAACTATAAACTAAAATAATTCAATTTTTAGTTGAAGATACAATAAAAAAATAAGATAAATTTAATTAATTATTATACTTGTGACAAAATTAAAAATCTACGTACGAAGAGACTTAAGCAATAATGTTTATTTCATGCTTATACATGCATGTGCTTGTAGAAGATCATTAAGTGTTTAATAGCCATCACTTAAAGACTGTTCACTCGGAGTGATCTGATGTATGATTTGTCATTATTTGAACCCATATGCATTGATATTAACTAACTCACTTTGTATTAATTAGTTAGATTAAAATGCTTCCTAAAATATTATTCAATTCAATATAATTCAAGTTTATTTTTCATAATAATATCACGGGTAAGTTTAAAATTTATAAATTTATATATTGTAATTTTTAATATTTTTTACTTTCTAATTTATAACATATATGTTAATAAATATAATATAAATGCTTACTTAAATTAATATATGTTCAAGAAAATAATTTTTTTTACTGATGCTTGTCATGACAAATAATTTAAAATTTAAGAATTGTGTAAAATATAATATACATGACAAATAAATTATTCTGGACCTTTTTCTAGAAGATTTGGACCTACAATCATGATCATTTAATTAGTTTAAATATATTTTTGTCTCTTAAGTTTAAATTACTTTTGTTTTCTATCTTCCAAATTTAAGTTTACTTTTTTAGTCTCTTAATTTTAATAAATACTGTTTTTAATCAGTCAAATTCACACATTATTTAATTAAGTTTTACAAGACTCACAAGTTAAAATATCTCTTGTTATTAATTGTCTTCAGTTATTTTTAATCACACATTAGAAAAATTAAATGGCTGTTACAATAACAAAGGTTAATTTGCGCAATTACAAAAGAGCCTCATAAAAGAATTGGATGCTATTGGTAAACCATGGTCGTTTAGGGATTGGGTCATATGCATCTAATTAGAAAGAGACATTCTACTTCTTCCAAAAGATATAACTTCATCAATGCTACAGCCGATTATTTCATATATCATGATGAAAGACAATATATATTTATATATATGGTAACTTATCTTCCTCCATTTAGTAACAATAAAAAAGAGAAGAATGATCATAAAATATGGGTCCCACAGATTTTAGAGTCCTTCCAAAAGTTAACAGATTGTACAGGATGGTGTTATGGGATAAAAATATCCAAATGTCCCTTTTTTGTCTTTTTTTCCCCTTCTTATTATAGATATTTGTGTCATTTTTTATATATATTTTGCTACTTTCTACGCACCCCATAAAGAGAAAATAAAAGTTTGGTTTTAAATTTTCTTTCACTTTTTTCTTATTAAATAATTAATTTACAAAATCATCTTATTCTCTACCACTTTTCTTTTCTTTAATTTTTTCGTTATTTCTTTTTATTTTCTTCCCAAAACCATAACAATTCGTTTTCTCATCAACAATTTTTATTAATTGTTTTACTCTTCAAATTACGTAACTTACTTTAGAAAAGCTAGATTTTGGTCTTGTTTTGATAATCTTTTCTGCAAGGACTGACAGAATAAAAACTAATCTCTCATGACCAAAAATTAATTTATACATAAGTTAAAATATATTTTTTGGAAAAGTTAAATAAAAAAACTTCTACAAATTATTTTATCAATAAACTAATTTCATTCTATAAAAAAATTATCTTTTATTTTCTTCTCATATAAATACTTATGATAAAACTTATAAAAACCGTCTTCGTTGGAGAAGCATATCTACGTAAATACCACCGCAAAAAGATTTCTTTTAGTATTAATAACCGCTTCTTTGTCACTTTTGACTTTTGAGTAGTTTAGATGTATTGGTTAGAATAAAAATTTATTATGAAAGAATAAGAATATAAGAAAAAATAAAATTTTGTTTCATAAGTCAAACTTAATTTATATATCTTAATCTATTTTAAAAAATTATATAAATTTTTAAAAAATTAAAATACATAAATTTAATTTTCATAAATTTTAATTTATATTATTGCTTTATTTATGTTTTTTTACAAAGTCTCGTGAAGAATTTTATTTAAAATAAGTTAGGACCTACTTATCTAGAAGCACTTTTAGGAGGAAAAAAAAGAAAAAAACTTCTCCATAAACTAAAATAAGAATTTTATTACATTGATTAATTTGTATATATTTTCTCATCTTTTAAAGAAATTATATAAGAGAATTTTTACAAATGAATTAATAATTAACTAATGAAAAACTCATTTAAACTTATAAAAAAATATTATTTCATATTTTTCTTCTCTTAAAAATACTTCTAAAAGAAACTTATCTAAACATACCCTTAAGTCGTTAAACAACAAACTTAAACGTGAACTGAACGTTTGGAGTATAATATACTATATTCGCATCCCTTCATTTAATTTTATATGGTGCAACTGATTCAGGCATTATTTAAAGCAACTTAAGTCGTTAAACATATAACAAACTTAAACGTGAAATGTACAAGTGGTTGTCCTATTATATATTATAATACGTTCGCAGCCCTTCATTTTTGTATGATGACAAATTGTGACAGCCAAATAAATATCATTTTATGACCTTTCCACGCCTAACTACTTGCCCAGCAACGAGCACATGCTCGTGATACTTGTTATTCATCTATTGGCTTCTTTGTTCATTATGGAAGTATTTTTTTTTCGGTGAAGATTTAGGCATCATGCTTTGGAAGATTATGTAAGTTTATTTTCAAATTTCAATGGTGCTATACTGATTCAGGCATTATCTTTGTTCTTAATTCACTTTTATGAAAGCAATACTACATCAAATTTAATAATTTTTACTTTGATAGTGTAATTAAATAAAAATTTAAATTAAATTTCATATGTTATTTACATATCTTTTTTATTTTTTTTTATCTTATTTCAACTTAAAATAATAACTTATAAGTAATAATTAAATTAATGAAAAAGTAAAATACATTAAAAATGTGAAAATTTTAATATATCTTTTTCCGAATTAGTTTCGAACAAACCCGACCCAAAAAGCCTAATCTAGAACAAGTTTCTTCTCTTCAAAATGGTTCACTACTAGAAAATAGAATTTTAACATCGGTTATTAAGAACTTTCAACATTAGTTATTAACCGATGTTGAAAGTACCGACGTTGAAAGTAATATTATTAACATAAAAATGACAATATCAAATTTTTACAAAACCGATGTTATATAGTAAGAATTATAAAAAGAAGTCATATATCTTCATATCAACATCGATTTTTAACAAAATCAATGTTCTTTTCTTATCACCAACATCGGTTATTGGTAAAAACCGATGTTGTATGTTCAACAACAACATCAGTTTTATAGAAACCGATGTTGTGAATGAAGCTTAACATCGATTTTTACTAAAAACCGATGTTATTTTTTAGATTTTTTTTAATTTTCTTTCTATTTTCTTAATAATTCCAAATTAACCTGTAAATTTAAAAGCAATACCACAACAGATAATTTACAGTTTGTTTTCATTAAAGGTGTGACCCTATCCCATTCAGGAAGACATATTTTTATGGTAGATTCATACGTCAAAGTTAAGTCTCTTTTGTTAAATTTGACTAAATTTCGGTAGCCTTTCACATTGATCTCCTAGTGCACGACATGAAAGTGGTGACATTAATTCCTCGGCAATCAAGTATGCACTCAGAGAACAACTAAAAATGCATTGTACCGAAATTTCATCAAATTCAACAAAATAATCTTAACATTAACGCATGAATCTACCATAAAAATATGACCCTTCCCAAACTTTCCAAATAGACAATTCAAGATTCAATACAACGATTAATGCAAACTGTCCACGAGAATCATTATATTCAATCTCAAACGGAAATTTAAGGTTCACTCATGATGAGCAATACTTATATATAAAGCACTGGTCATTAATCATAGACAACAACGTAGAAAAGCAATGCTAACAAAAATTAGCATCAAAAGTTGATGAAAAACTTTCATACCTGTGGTGATGATCAGTATAATGTCCAAGAATGAATGTCATGATGACTATGCAAACAACAACACAAATAGTGCCTACAAATTACATATTTGAATGGCAAGTCATATGAGAAACTTGGATATATCAACTTTGTCATGCTCATAGCTAAAAAACATCTAAAAAATAGTTAAATCAGAAACTTAGGCATGGTCATAGCTAAAAACAATTAAAAACAACTTGGATATATCAACTTGGTTTCTTCAAGGTCAGCCTTGACTTGGTTGACATGGTTTTGCCAAGGGAGACCTTGGGATTGCGGTCCTTTATGAAAAGCTCCTAGTGTCAAAGGAACTGTGGCCATCTGGCGAGTGATTAGTGTCAGAGGAATGTTATTGAGCTAGGCTTCAAAGATGTTTGGTTTGCTTAATTTTAAATGAAAACAGTTTTACCACAAAATGCTCTCTCTATGACATTATGATTATAAAATTTTACTAACACTATACTATTGCAAAATTCCAAACGCACAATACAAGTTGTACTATTGCAAAGAGAAAGGTGCCAATTGCCAACTGACCCAACAACTATGATGACATAATAGGAAACATGCTATGCATAGCATACCACAACATCCATCACATGACAAACCCAAAACAAGGGCAACATCATACAATTGTTTTGCTCTTTGGTAAATCATATGCCTAGTAATATTTATACATAAGTGAAATCATGTTGGATTGACCTATAGAGCATACACCCACAACAAATGCCAGTGCCACTAAGAGAACTACTTTTTGCATTTTCAAATGTGTTCATCAATAATAATATTATATATGGAGATAAATTGAGATAGAAGAGACCATGAATAAGAATAACATTCTCTTATCTATATTGGTGGGATACAATGTGGTACAAAATGCAAAGCTCTAACATTATTTATAATTATTCTATGCTTGTATGTTCAAATACTAATTAAATAAGGAAATATAATGATATATGGAAACTGCTCATAAGTTATCATCTAAGATACTCTTAACTTTATATGATTCAATAATGATATTATATATGTTTCTAGATATTGTAACACTTCTCTTCAAGCTTAAGCTCTCTAAGCTTTAAGCTTATCATACTTAAAGATTACACATGCATGAGAAAATAAATAAAACAATAACATGGTGACTAGTGGTAGTATCTTGGACTGAAGGTGTGGTTGCTGGAATGACTTCCTTAGCATAGTATTGATGTAAAACTAGAAATATAAGCCTCAGATTTCAAAAATATGAAATTCCTTAACAACCCATTGTAACAAGAAATATAAGGTAAAACTCCATCTAAGAGTAAGCAAAAAGATATAAGGCATCTTAAACAGGGCTTCAATTGCAAGAATCAATACCAGAACTGGCTCTAAAAGGATGCAGACAAGCAAGGTAGCATGCAAATGCCAAGTATTGATGTAAAACTAAAATGAAAGCACACTTCATAAGAAAATTCGTCTAAATTTTAATCTTATCAAATATAGTTTTCCCCTTTCAAACTCGTACCATAAATATTAAATATATCCAAGAAGTTATATAGTAGATTTATCAATGGAAGATTGCAGAAAATGATGGAAAGCTAATAATCCACCATATCATATAGCAGATGACGTCACAAGCAAATAACAAAAATTACATAGTGATACAAATATATGATATATATTGATTATACATGTATAAAAAATTAAGTTGTACGCAAATGAAAATAAAATGCACAAAGATTGACATGATACTAACTCAAAAGTTCAATTGGCTGGAGACTTGTTAGAGAAGACAAGAGGATGCAAGAGGCTTGCACAACCACAACACATATAGTGGCCACAATAGCAGACGGGGTCGCAATAATGGATTCAAGAAATGCCACTACACAAAAGTGCTATAGCAATTATGTATAAACCCAAACATTATGTCTTTTATAAAAAATAATATGCACATGGTCAAAGTTTGAATGTAGACTCCTCAAGATAAGAACCATGTAGAACTTATCTAGTTTTCTATTCACTTCCTCTAATGATTCAGCCACCAGGAATCACTCCGGCTCTTCTACTACAACCCGAGCTTTTCCTATATGAGCAATCATGTCATGGCTGATTTGCTTGAGTGTTGTAACCTTCATGGTTGCATCAAACAAACTCTGAATATCATTGGAAAAGATTCCCCGGGCCTTCTTCCAGAAAGAACAACATGTTTTGAATGATCTAAGGATCATCAAAACGTCTGGCTCAGCCGATTGCCATAAAAAAGCACAGAGCTGATAATCCAGCTTCTCCCATTCAAGTCTTTTATCAATTGGAACCGCCTCAGCACCTTTCTTCAAGTGGTCGTGGTGACCTCGGCCGAGAAACCACAGCTCCACTGAAGCAGACCAAGATAAATAATTTTTCCAATTGAGTTTCACTGTTGTGATGGTTAGAGTATCGGAGAAGGAGAGAACTAGACCAGACGAAGTCATTTCTACTCAAGAACACAAAACCCTAAGAGTAAACGGAGATATGAGCAAGGTCGACACGTTTTGAGTGTCGAAACCAAAAACTGAAGGCTGGAACAGACTCAGGACACGCCGATGAGACGACTGGCGTTGGTCTGGCCGGATTCTGGTGCCGGGAAGACGACGCGTGGCCGCCACGCGTCGAGGTTGGTGATGGACGGCAGAGGCACGTGACGGCACGTGGGTGACCTGTTGTTCATGCGAGTTGTGGGGTTGGGTTGCGCTTCTCGAGGTGCACCAAACCCTGTTGTCGCTAGAGAAAATGGTGACGGACGGCGGCGGCGTGGCGGTGGACGGCGGCGCGAACAGTGGCCCGAAGAACCTGGCTCTGATGCCAAGTTGAAGCTTGAAATTAAGTGAGGAAAATCATTTCTCACCTAGCTTACTTTATTACATTCAAACAACACATATATATACACCAAAAAGGAGAGAGACAGCTTGACAAGACAAGACATATTGCTGTCTTCTACAACAAGATAAGCAGGAAAACTAAGAAAGGTAAAACAGAAAATCTATCAAGAGATACACATAATTACAACAAACATAAAAAAGGAAACAAAGTAATTTGTAACAGAAAAATAAGACCCACGATTCTCAATTAGTTATTTTAGTTAAAATCTTCTCTTGTTGTTCCAGCTAGCTTGTCTAAGATTAATGAAATTGAGCAGGTCTCATAAAATAAAGTTGAATTTGTTGGAATAAGAAGAGGTGTTTTAGTTTTTAAAATAGTATAATGGAAGACTTGTTATATAAGAAACATGTCTAAAAGTTTAGAGTTAGAAGAAAAGTGATAGAAAAATTACAAAATTACTTTCTAAAACAAACAATGAAGAAATTAATCTTGCCAAAAATAATTATGAATCACATGTTTTATTTTTCTACAACGGATCATTTTGTTTTATTTTTGAATTTATTTTATATTTTATTTACAAGTGTAAACTTTTAATTAGTTGTGGTTAAAAACAACAGATGAGCTTCATATCAAAGTACAAACTTGGGCACAAACTTGAAACCTTTATACCAAAAGTTGTTACAAATAGTTTGGCATTTGGATCACTTAACTAAAGGTTTTGGATTTAATCTTTGGCTTGAACCTGAAGTAACAATTAGAAGCATGTATTAGTTATCTCAAAATGAATTAACCCGGTGTGAGAAAATTAATGGGATGTCAAATAAAAAGTCTTAAATATTTCTAATTAAATAAAAAGAACACTTGAAACTCTTATTAAATGTGAATAATCCTACGTAGTATTGATTAACAAATAACACTAAAAATGGAAACACTTATATTTTATCCATTTATAAAGATCATGCTAAATTAATTTGAATTTGATCTTAGTGTGAAATCGATGTAAATCAAACCAACCGTGAGCACACATTACATGAGTCTAAGTGAACATATTTATTAATGTACCAATGAGATTAAAGAAGCATTGTAAACAAGCATATTAGAGATAATCACTACTACAAAATGTAGATTTAACATTGCCACGTTGACATTGGTTTTTGACAAAACCGATGTTAACAAAAATGTGGTGGCATAATGGTAAAAATGTGACTTTCTTAATATCGGTTTTTAAAATAACTGATGTTAACATGGTAGGTTAACATCGGTTTTTGATAAACCGATGTTAACATCACTTCCTTAACATCGGTAATCGATGTTGGTAAATTATAAGTTAACATCGGTTTTTTAAAAAAAATCGATGTTAACATAAACAACACTTTGTTAACATCGGTTTTTTTTGGAAAAACCGATGTTAATGACTCGATCTTTAAAAATATTATTGGCTCCACACCCTAATTCACTAACGTCTCTGCCATAACTCTAGTTTCGCGACTCTCCATTCTCGCTGCCATTGTCGTTGTTGGGTTCGAGGTATGCTTCATGTCTTCAGGGTTCCTCTTTGTGCTCACTTCTCTAAAGCATGTTTCTGATCCCATTGTGATTTCTTCTAATGAAAACTAGTTTCTATAGTGTATTTTTTCATGTTTCTTCATTCAGCAATCTATAAATGACGATTGTTGTTTAATTATCATTCAACAACACAATGTTCTTTACTCAAATACATGTATTACAAAGCATTTTCACAAAAATTAAAATGCCAACTGAGTAATGCAATACATGTATTTTTTGGTTGGACCACTAAGTTTACAAGGCTGTAAATTGGTTGTTACAGTGTTTTTGTCCTTGGAATTGTTTACAAGGCTGCTATACTACACCCCTGTGGTTATCCTTGCCTCTATCGTCCTCTTTACTCTTCCAGGATTAATTGACCTAAGTGAGGCTTGCTATATCTGGAAGGTTGACAAATTGGACTTTCTTGCTTGTATTGGTGCTTTTCTTGGGTTGTTGTTTGCCCCAGTACGTAAAGATTGGCCTTCTTGTTCCAGTAAGTCATTCACCACTTAAATTTTTTCCTCTATTGCACCAATTGAAAAATAACATATTTCATCTCTTGATTGTTAGTTTTTATTTCCTTTTTTGCTGTGATGTTATTTTTTAATTAGAGACAGAATTAAATGAAAATGGGGCAAATGGTTTATGTGCTAGTTGCACACTAACTAGTATCTTGTCAACTACAAGCAACAAAAAATTGATTAAGAACTTACACTTGAGATGTTACTTTTAAAATAAATTTTAGGTGAAATACTTAAGGTGCTTTTTAGTATTGTTCATTGTTCAAAATTTGAGTTTTTTCTATCTTCATAACCAAAATGCTTAGCTCTATTGCTCTTTAATATATAGGTTGGTTTTGCATTGCTGGTCAAACTTGTGTAGAACTACATTCACAATGATCTATTGTAGTTATTGGGAGGAATTAAAGCCTGCTATTTTTGGTGATATAAGCTGGTATATAATAGTAATATTGCTATATAGTTTAAACTACAATATTGGGGGATATATAGTGCTATGCTCTTGGGTAGGGATGTCAGGTTAGATTTTGTTATTTAGCATTTATTGTTGCTATTATAAATAATTCATAACCTTAGAAATTATCCTATTGTACCTAAATGCTATCTCTGGTACCTTATTAATGATATACTTTCTTTGCTAGTTGAATACCAAGGAAAGCACCTAAGATTTTGAAATTGTTAACGATTGGAGTTGCATGAGTCTCCTTGCTATGTTTAGACTTATTATGGCCCCTGTGGAGAGTTTTACTTGTGCCCCTGGGGATGCCAAATGAAGCAGCCCTTATGTTTGCAGCTATAGTAACAAATTCTATAGCCAACTGATCATCTTTATCAAAGCTTAGATTGCCAATCTACAACCACCCTACTTGAGAAAAATACTACAACAGTATCTTGCTGCTTCTCTCTAAGAGTGACCTTTTCCTCATATTCCAATCTGGCCTCAAGTTCATTAATCTTCTCATTGCAATACTCTATGGTATCCACCTTTTTACCAACAAGTCCAAGGAAGCCAGTCTTCTTTGTAGGTCGTGTTCCTTTTGGTTTTGCAATTGTTTTGGATCTTCATATACTGCTTCAGCACGGGCAAGCTTCTTCTTATACTTTTCTAATGACTCCCAAATTTTGTTCACCTTTTGACAATAAACATAGAGAAATTAAATTATGTTTAAATTTTCACATGAAGGAAAAATTATTAGATATTTGGCATTCTCTCTTAGGTTCGTAAATGCCAGAGAAATAAGAAAATGGAAAGATTCGCTGTAATGCAAAAGCCATGTCTTATAGGATATTCGTTAGTTATGTTAGTTGGTTATAGATTGTTAGTTAGTTTGTTAATTAGTTCCTTGATTGTAAGTTACCACTACCAGTCCAACAAGCTCTATAAGAACACATGCATCATACTCATTTGCATATTTTCATACTAACCAATATAATGGGTTACTTTTATAGAATTCCTCTCATGTTCTATCATCTCTGTGATGTGTGGCAACATCAAATGGGTGTTACATGCATCATCTATCAAAATTTTGATTTGGAATCAGAAATAATAAAGTTAATCTAGAGGGTATGGAAAAAGGAAATGGAACAAACACCTTGCCTTTTTGTTGTCTGTTACAATTATAGATCTGTAAAATGTCTCAGGATAGATGGTTCTACAGTAATAGTCAACCTGCTCCTTCCTAGTCTGACCTTGAGGAACATGAGGTATGTCTCTCACAACTATAGGCTTGGAGTAAAGAACTAAATCAAAATAAATATGCAATTGAGAAACCGAAAACACAGGACCAAAGGCTTTATTCAACCACACTACAAGAACAATATGGAATTTACTAAAAAGTAAAATAACTCCTCAAACCAAAGTTCTAGACTGAAAAAATGAGATTCAAATTTTTGCCATATCAATTTCTGAAGGTTCTATATATCATATTCAGTACTAGAAATGAATATTAAAAGAATCTAGAGAAGTACTCACCTATAGTTTGGAGATGTGGGAGACAATCTTGGAGAATAAGCTAACGAAGGACTATATTTTGCTGATTGTGGATTGTAACTGGGGGAAGTAGGACTATATGATGGAGAGGTTGGGCTATATGAGGGAGATGTGGGGCTGTATGTAAGAGAGATAGGACTATATGAGGGAGAAGTAGGGCTGTAAAAGGGTGAAGTTGGACTGTAGGAAGGAGATGTGAGGCTATATGATGGAGAAGTAGGACTATATGCAAGTGAAGTGGGGTTGTATGATGGAGAAGTAGAACTGTATGCAGATGAACTGGAGTTGTATGCTGGTCAAGTTGGGTTGTATGCGGGTGAGGTGGGGCTGTAGCTGGGTGATGTAGGCGAATAAGCTAGACTAGTTGGACTATATCTCAGAGAGCTAGGGCTATAAGTTGGAGAGGTAGGACCGTAACCAAGTGAAGTGGGACTGTACCCGGGCGACATCGGGTTGTAACCAGGGGAAGATGGACTATATCCGGGGGATGATGGACTATAACCAAGAGATGAAGAAGGAGAAAATGCCATGCCACCAACATAAGGAGAAAACTGTGCATCCGAACTAGGAGACATGAGTAAATTTGAGGGGCTCAAGAGATAACTGGGAGACATCATGCCTTCATGATATGGAGTTGCTGCAGACATCATATCGAAATCAAGACCATCTATATAACTAGGCAGTTGGAGCTCAATGACATTCTTTAGCATCCCATCATTAAGATACAAGGCACATTGTCAAGTTCCAATTGGGGCCAGCTGCCCTAACATTATGTTTTCTGTGACTCCCCTCGTGGTAAGATCAGTGAACTCGACAAGTTATCAATGGTTAACATCACAGTAAGATCAGTGTTGCATAGCATTTTTTTAATAGCCATTGATAACAAGTGCAAAATCTAAATTTTACAACCAGACAAACATATTTATAGGAAAAACAAATATTTTAGTGGAAAAGAATTGTCTTTTCTTTCTATATCATGTGATGTCAAGATAGATTTTGAGAATGAAAATGCAATGCTTAAAATTTGTACTAAAACTTTGAATATTGATGTGAAGACAGAGTTTGAATATTGATGTGAGCACGAAAAGTTTGTAATGGATAAGCGTGTGATTAAAATTTAACTCTCTCCTTGTGGTATAGAAGTTCCTGTGAAAATTTGATTTAAGTCTCACTTATTGTTAAGATGATTATGCAACAGTTTTACCGTCTGGTGTTCAATTAATCCATTGATTATCTGATTTAATCTTTCAGAAGTCATAAGGTGGTTTGTAAGTGGTCATTGAGTTATTTGTTGGATTGTTGTTGTGTTTTTGGATCGTGCTGCTCATCATCATAGGTACAAATGTTTTTTTGTAAACTTTTGATGTTGTTGTTTGTTGTCAATGTTTTTTATATATGCTATACAAATTGTGTTCATGATGAGTGAACTTTAAATTCCCTTCCGAGATTGAATACAATGATTCTTGCGAATAGTTTGCATTAATCATTGTATTCAATCTTGAATTGTCCATTTGGATAGTTTAGGGAGACAAATATTTTTATGGTAGATTCATGTGCTAAGGTTAACATTATTTTGTTTAATTTGATGAATTTTTGGTACAATGCATTTCTATTTGTTCTTTGAGTGCATACTTGATTATCTGTGAATTAATCTCACTGATTTCATGTTGTGTACTTGGAGACCGATGCGAAATGTTGCCGAAATAGAATTAACCTTGACGTATGAAGCTACCATAAAAAAATATCTTGTGAATGGGATAGGGCCACACCTATAATGAAAAAATGAGATTTCCATGCATGAAATAAGTTTACAGAGTTATTATTTAGATGGATTGAAGTTGGATGAACGGAAGTCGCATGAGCCTTGCATATAAGGAAGGCGTCGAAGAGTTCTTGCAATTTGCCTCTGGAAAAACTCGACCGAATGAGGGCAAAAAATATTTTTGTCCTTGCATCAATTGTTTGAATGAGAGACGACAAATATTGGAGGACATACGGGACCATCTGTTGTGTGATGGGATTAAGAAGAATTATACAACATGGATATGGCATGGTGAATTGACAGACGTGCAGAGTGGGTCCTAATCTGAACCGTTTGATGTAGAAATGGGAGATCGCTTGGAGGATATGATTCATGACCTTGGACAAGAGTCTTTTTAGCATGCACATGCCTCTATGTATGATACATTGCAAACTAATTCAAAGAAGCCTTTGTATCTGGGGTGCAAGAATTCCTTGACGCTGTTGTCGGTGCTGTTAAGTTTAGTTAATGCCAAGGCCAGATATGGGTGGAGTGACAAAAGCTTTAGTTCACTGCTTTGAAGTAGTGCACGATATGCTTCCAAAGGAAAACATGTTGCCTAAAAGTTACTATCAGGCCAAGAAGATACTGTGTCCGATGGGTATGGTGTATTAGAAGATTTATGCTTGCTCGAATGATTGCATACTGTACAAACATGAATTTCAAGAAATGCCCAAATGCCCTAGGTGTGGGGTATCACGCTACAAAGTGAAGGATGATGACGAGTGTAGTAGTGACAAAAACTCAAAGAAGGCCCCCCCAGCGAAGGTGTTGTGGTATCATCCCATCATTCCAAGGTTTAAGCATCTGTTTGCTAATGGAGATGACACAAAAGACCTTACATGGCACACAAATGGGAGAAACTGTGATGGAATGCTCCATCATTCGGCTGATTCCTCGCAGTAGAAGAAGATTGATCATTTGTATCTGAATTTCGGCAAAGAGGCAAGAAATCTCAGGCTTGGACTAACCACTGATGGAATGAATCCATATGGCAGTTTAAGCACTTAACACAATCCGTGGCCAGTTTTGCTAGTAATTTACAATTTGCCTCCTTGGTTGTGCATGAAGCAAAAATACATGATGTTGTCTATAATGATGTCGGGCCCAAGACAGCCAGGAAATGACATCGATGTTGATCTCAGTCCGTTGATTGAAGACTTGACAAAGTTATGGGATGAGGTGGTTTTAGTGTTTGATGGGTTTCAAAATGAGACTTTTCATTTGTGTGCAATGCTTTTTTGTACTGTTAATGACTTTCCAACATATGCAAATTTTAGTGGCTACAGTGTTAAGGGCCATCGTGCATGCCCCATTTGTGAAGAAGACACAAGCTACATACAACTGAAACATGGTAGAAAAATAGTTTACACTAGGCATCGATGTTTTCTGAAACTTCATCACCCATACAGGCGATTGAAAAAAGCTTTTAATGGAAGTCAAGAGCATGAAATTGCACCGATACCGTTAACTGGTGACTAGGTCTTTCAGCAAGTTGAACACCTGAATACTGTATTTGGAAAGACCCAAAATAAAGAAAAAAAGTAAGACTTGCATATGGAAGAAAAGGTTAATTTTGTTTGATCTAGATGTTAGACATTGTATTGATGTTATGCATGTAGAGAAAAATGTATGTGATAGTGTCATTGAGACACTTCTTAACATTCAAGGCAAGACTAAACATGGTTTGAATACTCATCAAGATCTAGCTGAGATGGGTATAGGAGCGCAATTACATCCAAGGTCTGATGGTAAAAAATATATATTTGCCTCCAGCTTGTCATACTTTGTCCAGAAAGAAGAAGATCAGTTTTTGTTAGTGTCTGTGCCGGGTCAAAGTCCCACAAGGATACTCTTCAAATATTAAGAACCTTGTACAACTGAAGGATCTTAAGTTGGTAGGGTTAAAGACTCACGATTGTCATGTCTTAATACAACAATTGTTAGTCGTAGCCATATGAGACATTTTGCCTAACAAAGTCAGGCTTGCCATAACTCGGCTATGCTTTTTCTTCAATGCCATATGTAGCAAAGTCCTTGATCCTGTCAAGTTAGATGAGCTTTAAAATGAGGTCACTATTATATTGTGTCAGTTGGAGACGTATTTTCCTCCTGCTTTCTTCGACATCATGGTTCACTTAATTGTTCATCTGGTCAGAGAAATCAAATGTTGTGGTCCAATTTATTTGCGGTGGATGTACCCGGTTGAGCGATACATGAAGATCTTAAAGGGGTATACCAAGAATCTACATCATCCGGAAGCATCTATTGTTGAAAGGTACATTGCAGAAGAAGCCATTGAACTTTGTTCAAAGTACATTGAAAAAGCTAAACCTGTTGGGCTTCCCGAGTCTCAGCATAACGAAAGAGTGGGAGGTAAGGGCTCAAGAGGACTGCACGTCATCACTCCAAGTGTATAAGATTTGCAATAAGCTCATTTGTATGTGTTGAATAAATTTTAGTCGATGAATACGACTAACTTTTGTGTAATAAATTTGTGCAAATTGTATCTAACTCCTCCCATGTATGGTTATTTTGTACTGTTGTAATTACATTTTGTTAAATATAGGTAATAAGTACTTAGTACTCCCATTTTGTGTATTTAATAATCATTTCCTTTCAATTTTAGGTTAATTAGGCAAGTTTGTGAAGTGCTAATTTTTAGCTTCTCGCTAAGCCAATCTGCCGGCTTAGCAAGCCATCCGCTGAGCGAACCACTCTTGCAGCTGAGTGCGAGGAAGAATCTGGAAGCAGGATGAGCTGGACACACGCACTAAGCGAGAGCTTATCCTGCTAAACGCACTGCTTGCATGCATCCGCTAAGCGAGACGTCTAGCGCTAAGCCGAAATTCACTTATGGTCGCTAAGCGAGCCAGAGTTGCGCTGAGCGTGCAAGCACCAACAAGGCCACCTATTTAAGCCTGAAATCATAAATGGAGAGGGGAGTTTGGGCAATTGTCGAAGCCTTTGCATGTTAGAGATTTCTAGAGAGAGAAAGGTCCAAGTTCTAGAGAGTTTTTAGAGCTTTTACTGTGTGAAGACAGGCAGAGAACTGAGCTTGAAGAGGAAGCCATCCTGAGAGCATGAGATGAGTCTGTGAGTGATTGTGAGGTTCTAGAGGTGGAGGAGACATCCCCACTACTTTTATTTCTTCAATCCTTCATTTGTCTCTTCTCTTTGTTGTAAAGGAAGCTTCCCAGATACGGAGAGCTAAATCCTCTGTTGGTTCTTCCTTGTAGGTACTTGATGTAAATACTTGTATATCTATTTAATGATGTTTTATGTGTTCTCTGTGCTATCAGTACATCATTTCAGTGTGGTTTTGCCTTGATCACGTAGTTGCATGCTTTGTTAGGATCATTCAATAGTGGAAACTGGTCTGATTCTTAGAACTTGATAGGACGGGGCTAGTTTATCGTATTATCAGGAGGGATCGGGGTACGGTAACCTAGTTGTTTGTATGTTTGTCTTAATGCAGTTCTGGTCGAGTTTAGTCCAACAAGAGGAATCTGAGGATGAGGCTTGATCAGGATTAGGCTAGACTATTAAGAGGGATCGAGGTTTAGCATTTCAGGAGACACCATAGAACACATGAGCATTGTTAAGTAGAGAATATCCTTATAACATGAGGCACCTAATAGGAAGACCAACACGTTGTCTACTTGTCTTTACACATCATTACTCACGTGACTTTCCTTTTAATAGTTAGTTTACATACCTGTTCATAGTCCACACATATCTTCTCATACTAGGAACCTATTCACTGAATATAGCTTTACCATGTAACACAAGTTTCCCGAGAGTTCGATACTCGGTTCTTACCGTTTTATACTACTTGCGTGATCCGGTGCACTTGTTGGGTTCAAACAAGTTTCTGGCGCCGTTGTCGGGGAAGTTCTTTCTATTTGGAAAGTTAGTTCAGTCCTAGGTGTCTATTCTTTATTCATTGAGTAACTGTGAATATTTGCTTTCAATTCACATTTGTTTTCTCCTTGAACTGGATAACCGTTGTTTCTGTTACTGCTTTATATGCATAGATCTCCCACAGGCAATTTAGTTCCTCTTGACTTGGAGATTGAAGCTACGTTAAGAAGGAACATAGCTAAGAGGAGAAGAAAATTACTGCAAGATAGGACAATAGCTTCCATTCTAGAGGAAGAAACTCATTTTTCTGATTCTACATCATCTGACTCACCATCATCAACGAAATCCGCGACATATTTACCAGAAGCCATTATCATGGCTGATGAACACCAGCAAAGGGTTACCCTTGAGGACTACTCAAGCAGTTCAGTACCATAATTCTTTACCAGCATCACACGTCCGAAAGTCCAAGCTCATAACATAAACTACCCTCATTCTTTAATTCATTTAATACAGGGGAACTTATTCCAAGGATTACCAAATGAGGACCCCTATGCATATTTGGAAACATTCATTGAAATCTGTAACACTATAAAGATTGTAGGCATGCCAGATGAAGCCATCAGACTCAACCTATTTTCATTTTCCTTGGCAAGAGAAGCCAAGAGGTGGCTCCATTCATTTAAGGGTAATAGTCTGAAGACCTGGGAAGAAGTTGTTGAGAAATTTTTGAAGAAATACTTCCCTGAGTCAAAGACTACGGAAGGGAAAGCTGCAATTTCATCATTTCATCAGTTCCCTGATGAATCCCTAAGTGAAGCATTGGAGAGGTTTAAAGGTTTGTTAAGAAAGACCCCCACCCATGGACTTTCTGAGCCAACCCAACTTAACATATTCATAGATGGGCTGAGGCCACAATCTAAGCAGTTGTTAGATGCTTCTGCAGGGGGGGAAATAAAACTAAAAACCCCTGAAGAAGCAACGGAGTTGATTGAAAACATGTCTGCCAGTGATCACGCCATTCTACGTGATAGAGTGCATCAACCCACTAAGAAGAGTCTACTGGAGTTATCATCACAAGACGTTGTGTTGGGACAAAATAAGTTGCTCTCTAGGCAACTTGAGATCTTGACAGAAACCCTGAGTAAGTTGCCATCTAACTTGTCTAATGGTCAACCTTTACAGCCTTCTGTTTTGCAGGTTACAGGTTGTACCATATGTGGTGGTACTCATGAATCCGGTCTTTGCATTCCTTTTGAAGAGCAAACACAAGAGGTTAGCTACATGGGGAATCAACAAAGGCAGGGATACAATTAAGGTGGATTCTCAGGTTTCCAGTAGGGTCCTTACAACTAACAAGGACAGTGGAGATCACACCCTGGTAATCAATTCAACAAAGACAAGGGTGGACCTTCCAACAAGCCGCCTCAACAAGGGCCTAACATTTTTCAGAGGACAACCAAGCTGGAGGAGACTCTGACTCAATTCATGCAGGTGACCATGTCAAATCACAAAAGCACTGAGTTAGCATTGAAGAACCTGGAGATCCAGGTGGGCTAACTAGCCAAACAATTAGCTGAAAAGTCATCCAATAGCTTTGGGGCGAACACAGAAAAGAATCCCAAAGAGGAATGTAATGTTGTGATGACAAGAAATAAGCGTTTGGTAGTTGAGGATGAGGATAGGGTGGCTTTGGAGAAACAAATTGTTGTAAAGGATGGCATTGAGAAAAAGAAAGAGGAGGCAACAGATGTGACAAGTTAGGAGAGTGAAAAACCAATAACGGTCGAGAAGAAAGAAATAAACGACCAAGAAAAAGAAATAGAGGTAGAAAAAGAAAAAGAAAATGAAGAAAAAGAAAAAGTTGAAAAAAATAAAGAAGGGAAAGAAAAGAGTAGAAGTGAGAAAGCAAGAGAGAAGAAGCAAGAAAAAGCTTCAAATGAGGATACAAAAGTACCATATCCTGTGGTACCTTCCAAGAAGGACAACGACCGCCATCTAACGAGATTCCTTGATATTTTCAGGAAACTGGATATAACTATGCCTTTTGGGGAAGCTTTGCAACAAATGCCACTCTACTCAAAATTTCTGAAAGATATGTTGACAAGGAAAAATAGATACATCCTCCAGGAGAATATTATGTGGAAAGCAATTGAAGTGCTGTAATACAGAGAATTCTTCCACCAAAACATAAAGACCCTGGAAGTGTTACTATTCCTTGTTCAATCAGTGAAGTCACTGTGGGAAAGGCTCTCATTGATTTGGGAGCCAGTATTAACCTAATATTGCTCTCCATGTGTAGAAGGTTGGAAGAGTTGGAAATCATGCCCACGAGAATGACTTTACAACTTGCTGGCCGATCCATCACAAGACCTCACGGGGTAATTGAGGATGTTCTGATAAGAGTGAAACATATGGTCTTTCTAGCTGATTTTGTGGTCATGGATGTGGAGGAAGACCATGAGGTTCTAGCCATTTTGGGATGTCCCTTTATGTCAACGGTAAGTTGCGTAATCGATATAGGAAGAAAGATATTGGAGATGGGTTTTGAAGATCAAAAGATCAATTTTGATCTTTTTGAAGAAAACAAGTCAGTGCCAGAAGCAGGTGATGGAGGTTGAAGAAGAAGTCCTGAAGGTGAGGACCAACATTTGATCACCCATTGAGGTAAAAGCGTCAAGCTAATGACGTTAAAGAAGTGCTTCCTAGGAGGCAACCCAGTTATAATTCTTGCTATTCTGTTCTTTTTTATGCATTGCATAACGTGGAACTTGCTTCATAATCATTACATTGGGGTATATCAACTTGTTTCAAATTCTTGAGAAAAGGACTGAAATAGAACTTAGAATTTTTTTCTTTTGAAAATCAGTCCTTTCGCTTAGCGCAAGCCTCACGCTAAGCGAATCTTTTGTTATGCGCTAAGCGGAGAGTCTCTGGTGCTTAGCGCTCAATCCTTGCATCTCAAGCTGATTTGGTCTGCTAAGCTGACCAAGGCTGAGCTAAGCCTATTTCAACTTGATCTGAATTCGGCTAAGCGATGGCCTGCTCGTTAAGTGCATCATATTCACTGGCTAAGCGTAAGACGTCGCCGCTAAGCTCATTTCGATGCGGCCTAAATTGGGGTTCATTGAGGTAAGCGCTACTCATGCCAGCTAAGCCCAATTTCTTGCGGCCATAGCAATGCTAAGCGGTCTCTCATTCGCTAAGCGCCTGCCCCCCTGTATTCAAGATGCATTATATTAGCTAAGCTGGCCCAGAGCCAGGCTTAGCGAGAGTTATAGGTTTTATGATCTGCAGAATTCGCCAAGCACCCCTTCTGTGCGCTAAGCCCAGCTAAAAAAAAATTGAATTTCAAACTTGGGCTAAGCGCGCAGTTCCACTAAGTGAACCTCTTTGAGAAACCAAACGTCTCTCTGGCTCGCTAAGAGAGAGGGTCGAAAATATCTTAAGTGAGTGTAACATTAGTTACACTCACATTTACCTAAAATTTTCAGAACACTGCCTGCATCCTCTCTCTCACCAAATTCGTGCATTCTTGCATTCATTCTTTTCGCATCTTCTACGCATCTTCAGCATACAACAATCCAAGTAAGTTCCTCATTCCCTTTACTCGTTTACTTTGGTGAACCTTAGGGTAGAAAACCATAGAATTTAGCTTTTAATTTTTAGGGTTTTAATGGTATTAGATTAGTTAAAAGTTAGGACATTGTGAATGATTGTACTATGTAGATAACTTTGAATAGTTTGCATGTTTGATATGCCTTCGAGAGGCTCAAAAAAGAGAAGAAAATGAACTTCATTTTCTACGTTTTTCTGGAAAACACGATGAATTCGCTAAGCACGCATGCTGCGCTAAGCGAGTTCATCAATATTGCTTGAATATATGCGTTTTTAGACGAAATCGCTAAGCGCGCGTACCGTGCTAAGCGAGTTCATCTTTTGGGGAAGAACATTCATCTCTCTGGTGAGTTGCATGTGGCTAAGCGGGACTGATTCGCTAAGCCTAGGTAACTTAGTCAAAAAAATTTGTTGAAAGTCGCGCACTAAGCCGAGCCTATCTGGGCTAAGCTCATTTCATTGCGGCAACCATTGGGATAATCGAGTCTAGCTTGCTAAGCTCACATACTTAGTGAAATCTTATGAAATTCATGGGCCGCTGAGCGCAACGCTGCTGAGCTTAGCACATACCTTTTGCGGCCTTGATTCGGCAAAAGCGCACCCTGTTGCGCTAAGCGGAAGTGTTATATTTATGAGGCCGCACTAAGCGAGATGTATCCCGCTAAGCGCCCATCGTCAATTTCAGCAACTTGAATAAATGTAATCTAAGGTGAATTTTGAGTTCTTTTCATTACAGATGGCATTGAGAAAAAGGGTCAGAGTAGATGACATCCCTTCACCATCTTCTCCAGCGCCTCCGTCTGCATCAGCAGGACCAGATGCCCAGAGCTCCCAAATCACAACCACTATGTTGCAAAGCTTATTTTAGGGCTTTGTTTAGGGACATGTTATTATTATGCAAAGCCTACAGATGGTAGCTCCTCCAGGATCCATTCTGTCAGTTGAGTAGTTCCTTGAGTAGGTGGCCTGGCCTGGAGCTCAACCCTCGGTTGTGAGAATTGGTGGAAGGTTTGTAGCTCAGGCACCTCAATAGGAGGGATCTGACGAGCCAGCTGCTCCTCCTAAGTCTACACCTGTGCAGGTTGAACCAATGCCAACTGATCCACATTCTCCAGTGGCAGATCCATCTTCTCCCAAACTTGAAGTAACTCCCCCATCTTCACCTATTATTATCATCTCTGAAGATTCTACAGAGTCAGCATCTAGAGAAGTTGTTGCTCTCTCTGATACTCTAGTTTTCCATCTGATAGATGAGGAGGATGCTCAGACACAGGATACCCAAGACCTGTCTCAAGGATTTTAAATTCCTGTTGATTTTGGTTTTCGAATAATTATCATAACTATATTAGTTTCAGTACATTGTTTTTAGTAATTTTGGGTTTTTGTTTATAATTATACACTTACAATTTTTGTGAATAGTTAGTATGCATGTTTTGAAGCATACAGAACACTTTTACTTGATCATGATGATTATACAGTGACACACATTTATCTTTTTGTGAAATGGGTGTTATAGACTGCTTTTTGATTGAATGCATGATCATGATGAAGACTGTGTTTCTTTTCATAAGTTTGAGCTAGTGTGTATGTTAGAAAAAGAAAGAAGAAGAATGTGAGTTTGTAATTAGAATTGTTAGTCAGTAGACAGGTTGATTGAGAAAGAAAAGCTTGAACCATAATCGGTGAGAGTGTGATCTTAAACTGTGAGTGAACGACTAGCATTGAGTAATAGTCTTTGCATCAATCTCTGAATTTTAGAATGAAATGTATGAATGAGGACATGATGAAGGCCATGATTGTATATACAAGCCAATTGACCAAAAAGCTTACCTTGAATTATAATTGTATCCTTTGCACCCTTTGTGAGCTAAATTACATTTTCAAAAATTGAACCCTGAACTTGAATGAATATCTCCAGATACCTTGCTTAGATTCTAGGAGAGCAGATGGTTCAAGGAAATTTGCCCCAAATTTGGGGGAGTTAACCGCGATGTAAAGTGGAAGGTAAAGCACATCAACACACACAACAAATAAGTTGTGTTAAAAAAAACAATCAAAGAAAGTATGTGTTGCTGTAATAAGGTCAAATACAAGTTAAAGTGAAAGGCTAGTGAGTAAGCTAATTGTATTGAAAGACTACTTGGATAAGTCTAGGATTTGTGCTCTCTTAGAATCTAAGCCTTTAAATCCTAGAAAAAAAATTATTTTTGTAGCCAAGCCTCACTACAAGCCTGTGAAAGTCCTTCTGATTCTGTTTATGCATTTCAGACTTTATGGCTTGAGATGAAGTTCAAAGATAGGACCTCTTGCTTGTTGTTGTTGATGAATAGCTTAAACACTTGTGCTTGAGTGAAATAGTAGCCGTGAGACTGTGGTTTAAGCTACTTTCCTTGATATCTATTGTATGCCTAAATTCAATTAATTGTGGACATACATCATGTTCTTCTCTTTGAATAACTGCATGCTTTTTGAAAGACAAGTGATGAGGGCATTTTGCTTCATTCTATTATCATGCAATCAATAGTTTTTGTTACATACACCTTTGTACATAGTCACTGCATATTCTTGTCACTTGGGGACCAATGAGCTATTCTTTATTTGCTTGAGGACAAGCAAAACTGTAAATTTGGGGGAGTTGTTAGTCGATGAATACGGCTAACTTTTGTGTAATAAATCTATGCAAATTGTATCTAACTCCTCCTATTTCTGTTTATTTTTTAGTGTTGTAATTACTTTTTGTTAAATATAGGTAATAAGTACTTAGTACTCCCATTTTGTGTATTTAATAATCATTTCCTTTCAATTTCAAGTTAATTAGGGAAGTTTGTGAAGTGCTCATTTTTAGCTTCTCGCTAAGCCAATCTGCTGGCTTAGCAAGCCATCTGCTGAGCGCACCACTCTTGCGGTTGAGCGCGAGGAAGAATCTGGAAGAAGGATGAGCTGGATACACCCGCTAAGCGAGAGCTCATCCTGCTAAGTGCACCGCTTGCATGCATCCGCTAAGCGAGACGCTGAGCACTAAGCCGAAATTCACTTATGGTCACTAAGCGAGCCAGTGTTGCGTTAAGCGTGCAAGCACCAACAAGGCCACCTATTTAATCCTAAAATCATAAATGGAGTGGGAAGTTTGGGCAATTCTCGAAGCCTTTGCATGTTTAGAGATTTCTAGAGAGAGAAAGGTCCAAGTTCTAGAGAGTTTTTAGAGCTTTTACTGTGCGAAGAAAGGCAGAGAACTGAGCTTGAAGAGGAAGCCATCCTGAGAGCATGAGATGATTCTGTGAGTGATTGTGAGGTTCTAGAGGTGGAGGAGACATCCCCACTACTTTTATTTCTTCAATCCTTCATTTGTCTCTTCTCTTTGTTGTAAAGGAAGCTTCCCAGATATGGAGAGCTAAATCCTCTGTTGGTTCTTCCTTGTAGGTACTTGATGTAAATACTTGTATATCTATTTAATGATGTTTTATGTGTTCTCTGTGCTATCAGTACATCATTTCAGTGTGGTTTTGCCTTGATCACGTAGTTGCATGCTTTGTTAGGATTATTCAACAGTGGAAACTTGCCTGATTCTTAGAACTTGATAGGATGGGGCTAGTTTATCGTATTATCAGGAGGGATCGGGGTACGGTAACCTAGTTGTTTGTATGTTTGTCTTAATGCAGTTCTGGTCGAGTTTAGTCCAACAAGAGGAATCTGAGGATGAGGCTTGATCAGGATTAGGCTAGACTATTAAGAGGGATCGGGGTTTAGCATTTCGGGAGACACCATAGAACACATGAGCATTGTTAAGTAGAGAATATCCTTATAACATGAGGCACCTAATAGGAAGACCAACACGTTGTCTACTTGTCTTTACACATCATTACTCACGTGGCTTTCCTTTTACTAGTTAGTTTACATACCTGTTCATAGTCCACACATATCTTCTCATACTATACACCTATTCATTGAATATAGCTTTACCATGTAACACAAGTTCCCCGAGAGTTCGATACTCGGTTCTTACCGTTTTATACTACTTGCGTGATCTGGTGCACTTGTCAGGTTTGAACAATAACAGTAATGAAGTTTTGCCATACATACTTCACCATGAAGGTTTAGTGAAGGAAAGTAATCCAAAAATGTCAAAGAATAGGGTCTTGAAAGAGCATGACAAGACTTTCCTAGATTGGTTTAAAGATACAATCTTTGATGATGATAATGCTTCTGAAACGTTAAGAAAGCTAGCAGATGGGCCTAAAAGAAATGTTATAACTTATCAAGGATACGATATAAACAAGTATTCCTTCTATACAAAAGCACAAGACAAGAAAAGTACAATGCAAAATAGTTGGGTCACCCTAAAGACTAAATATCAACACTTCGCTAGTGTACATGATAACAATCCCCGTGTAGCTTCCATCCCTTACTTTGGTTTCATTAACGAAATTTGGGAGCTTAAATATGTCAAATTTACTGTTTGTATTTTCAAATGTAAATAGGTGGACAACAATATTGGTGTGTAGACCGATGATGTAGGATTTACATTGGTAGATCTAAAGAAACTTGCTTACCAGAATGACCCTTTCATCATGGCACAACAAGCTAAACATGTATTTTATGTTCAAGACCCTTGTGATGAAAGGTGGCCAGTGGTGCTACATAGGAAAACAATTGGTGTTAATGTTGAAGATGATGATTAATAGATTGATACTTATGTTAGTCCTTTGTCCACACAAATGTTGCCTAACGTCGTTGGAGAAGAAGAAGTTGAGGACGTTCATGCTAATCATAATGATCCTGATGAAGGAGAATTAATTAACATCATCTAATGTAATTAATCTTATTATGTATTTCATTTCAGTCCATTCATTTACCTAAGTTATTTAGTTTTGTGATAATGTTAATTAACTAATGTTTTTTTCTTTACTGGAAAATGGCTACACCACCTAGTTCTCCTCCTCCTCCTCCTCCTCCTCCTCCTGGTGCAGCATCATAGTTGCCATCTACCTTGAAGCAAACAAGAAAAGCCACATGGCTAAGATCATTGGCGACTAGACCAGTTGGGGCACAGAGACCGCTGGTCCATGTCGATCCTGCGATCGGGAAAGCTGATGGTCCCCACAGAAAGAAGTTAAGAACATATTTGAGGATCGTCGCTCGTGATAAGGTGGATGTCACATACGAGAATTGGAAACAAGTCTCTACTGCTCAGAAGGATTTGATATGGGAGGATATTCAGGTATTTTAGTTAAATCTTGCATTTTGTTGATTAACAATCAAATAGTAATTTAGTAACAATAGAACGTAATTTTCCGTTTGCCAAGCTGAATTTGATATCCCTGAAGCATTTGATCTGAGGACAAAAAAAGAAAATACTTTAGACTATGAGGGAGTAGTGGAGACAATTTAAATCAGATTTGACGTCTAAATGGGCACTTGCAGCCGACAAGGAAAGTGTCGATGACACTGTATGCGAAAAGTACAACATTAGTAAGGAGAAGTGGGCCCAATTTTGTTAGACCCGCAGAGACCCTTCATGGGAGGTAAGTTTGTGATTTTCATTGTTTTAAACTTTAAATTCACTTACTATTATACATTGTAATGATAACTTTCCATAACGTTTAATTTTTACAGGATGTGCGAAAAAAGGCACCGGTCATCCAAAAACAAAATAGTGCCCCTCATGTGTTATCTCGTGGGGGTTATGAATATCTAGAAAACAAGTTGATGGAGGAGAAGAAAAAGAAAAAAGTGGAGGAAGTTTCTCAATCTGAAAGCACTGACACCGTGATTGACCCTCCATCTCCCATCAGACAACACGTGAAGTGGAAGATGGCCCGCACCAAGAAAACTGGCCAAATGTAGTCCAAGTTTCAATCGCATATGCAATCACAGGGACTTGCACTGCCTCCTAAGCTTGAGGTTGGTCCTTCAGCTGCTCATGTCAACACAAAGGATAGTTGTGTTGATCCCTCAGGGAATGATCTAGACACGGGTGACTCAGAAAAATGCGGGTTGTACGTCGAAGAACATCCTCTCCGCCTGGTTGCCCTAGGAAGACTTTATGAGGGATCCACAACTGTTCACAACATTTATTTTCTCCATGATCAAGTCAAGGTTGGTGTTGAGGAGGTTAAAGATGTAGATGCTCCCATTCCTGTACTCACTGAAGAGGTTAAGTTAGTGGGGCAGACACTTAACACCTTCCTTGCTTGGCCGACACATCTTATCAAGCGTTTATTAGAACAAGTATTTCAGTTAAAGTGTTCATTGTAATTAAATTATGTTAATTAACTATGTTGCATAAATAGGGAGTTGTGGGATCGGCGAAACCTACAGATAGGGCGGATCATGATGTCAATGACCCCTTATATTTGATGACATTGACCATCCCACAACTTTTTCTAAAGCCTTTGCAGGTTATGTGGGATGCTACGGTGTTTGGGGTGCATAATGACAACTTCTCCTTGTACATAAAGCATGAAGATTTGTCTGAAATAGCACACGATGGTCAATGTCTCAGCATCTCTGTTATACAATTGTGGATTTTGTACGTCAATTTACATTATTGTTTACGTACATAATTTACTTTATGTTAAAGACAATTGGCATATGACTGAGACAAGTATGCGAGCGGGGAATGCCGATGTGTATGGATTCCTCGAGCCACAATCCTTACAGAGATTTGGGCAATCGCAATTTGAATCAGAAAGTTATATTAAGAATTGGATGTGTACCTAGGAGCCTACTTGAATGGATAAGTTAAACTGGACAAATGAATTTAAATAATATATAATAGTATAATAACTTATATTGGTCTCCATTGTAGTGCACATTGGCAAATGGTCGTCATTTTGTCTAAGGAAAATGTTGTCATCTAGTTTTGTTCGTTGCATAATAGGCCAAACAACTACCTCAAAGGAATAATTAACATGTCAGTGTTTTTTTTCACTACATTTTCATTAGCATTAGTCGGGAACATCAATATTTTAATTGTACAATAAGCGTCCATGTTTGTATTCAACAGTGCTTTGAAAGGACTTGACGATACTCCACAAAGTAAACCCAAGGTTGCTGCTAGGTGGATTGTTGTTAAAGTAAGTCATTTAAACAATGCTTCTAGTTATATTTTAATATTGTGTAGACTAATTTGTTCTTAACGTTGAATATATAAGTTTCATAATGTATTTAGTGTAATAGATAAAAAGGAAGCACTGAGTGTGGGCATTACGTCATGCATTGGATGCCAACCATAATCTTAGGAAGTTTCAAGAATAATTGAGAAAGGGTAATTGTTTAATTCAAACAAATTTCATTTTATTATGATTGGTATTATATTATTAATTTACGTTTTATTATATCATGCAGTGTTTCAATGATGCTAGACCATTGGAACCAGAGAGATTGAAGACGCTTCGCATCCATTGGGCAAAGTATTATTTGAAAGTTAAAAAATGAAACCTAGGATGTTTAGGCACTTGTGTAATTGTACTTTACTTGACATTTTTTACAATTCATAGAATTTCATTTTGTTATGATTGGTAATTGTTTAATTCATAGTAATTAATAAATTTTTCATGGAATTTCTGGTAAAAACTGTTTCAAAACAGAATAAAAATTATATGTTGTGTGGATTGCTTTTAAAATTTACAGGTGGTTAATTTTAGGGTTATTAAAAAAACAAACACCATTTAAAAAAAATTCCTAAAAACATTAAAAACCTATGCTGTATGTTATTTTAACATCGGTTTTTTGAAAAACCAATGTTAACTTTCATTAACAACATCGATTTAAGAAACCAATGTTGATAGTAATAAAACAACATCGATTTAAGAAACCAATGTTGATAGTAATAAAACAACATCGATTTTTTTTATAAAAAACCGATGTTGCTGGTAATAAAACAACATCGATTCAGCAACATCGGTTTTTACTAAAAATCGATGTTGTCTTCATATATTAACATCGGTTTTGGTAAAAAATGATGTTGATATGAATATATACAACTTTTTTTTATGATTCTTATTATATAACATCGGGTATTTAAATAACCAATGTTGTAATTTTATATTAACATCGGTTTTCTAAAACCGATGTTAACGATAATACTTTCACTTTCAACGTTAGTACTTTCAACATATCGGGTATTTAAATAATCGATGTTATAATTTTATATTAACATCGGTTTTAGAAAACCGATGTTAACGATAATACTTTCAATGTCGGTACTTTCAACATCGGTTAATAATCGATGTTGAAATTCCATTTTTTTTGTAGTGAATATTTGTGAGTCTACCAAATAGTTAATTTCCAGTAGAAGACGAACACAAGACCACCAAAATGAGGTGCATTGATTCCTCCGTGGACATAAATTAAATTAAGCTACAGATGTTGGCTCACTCCCATTACTCCCATTTGTTAGCACACTGGAGCTAGTAGCCCAAGATTGCCTTGTATTTTTATATGAACATATCACAAGAAATATAAATAAAACAAACAAACACCAAATACGTACACGACAAAAAAAACTAAAGCATCTCTGTTCCAGACTCAATTATATCACTAAGTATAAAAGAAAAAAGAAAATTACAAGCTATGTGAAACGAGCCTTTAAAGATTATGACTAGTTTCGAGAAAATTAGTTAAAAATTATAATTTATTTAAAATGATAACAAGAAAAATAAATAAATATATTAAGGATAAAATTAAAAAAATATAAAAAACTAAAAATTGAATTTTGAAAAATACAGTAATATTTTTTAAAAAATTATTTATTAAACAATCAATTAAATTTTCAACTAATAAAAGAAATGAAGACAGTTAAGATTAAAGACTTCACAATATATACATGACTACTCTATGAAATACGTCAACTTATTAAACAAATCTTAATATACAGTTCCTAACTTTTGGCAAAACAAAATTCCTTAGATTCGGAAAAGAGACTGCAGTTTTGTGATATAACCATTATAATATTCTAGTTTGTATATCTATTTTTTAAATATGATATGTAATTTAGATTACATTTATGATTCAGGATTAAATAAGTTTTATATACGTAAATTAAATACTTGATATATTTTTTTGCTGAATTATTATATACTTGATATTTGCATAATATATACGTATTATTCTTTAGATAAAAAATAATAATTATAGGGATTTATATATTAATTTAGGATTTTATTCTGATTCTAATTAAAAAAATTAACTTTTTTATGAAAAAAGATAAATTAGGATATTATTCCTATACTTTTTAATAATTAGATGAATTTATATATTAATTTAGAATATTATTCTTATTTTATTCTTGTATATTTAATATTTTTTTCAATTTAACTAGTGATTTTGAATCCGAGTTTAAATTTATAATTGCATAAAGTATTTAGAAAGAAAATTTTGTTGATCATATTAATTTTATCTAGATATTGGTTCAAGTAAAAATTATTATAATGTCTAAAAAAAATAAATTTAAGTGAATTAATTTTTTTACTAAAATTTAAGTGAATTAATATGATCAGCAATATATGATCTGTTACAAAAAAATTATTAAATTGAAGTGAATTAGTTTAATCTTATGGAGCATTTATGGTCTATAGGAATGAAAATGAAAGGAAAAAAATAAAAAATAAAACAACTTATGAAATATATATTTTTTCTTGGTTAGAGAAAAAATGATAAAAAAAAATAAAAAGAAAAGTTAAGTTTTAGAAATAATTCTTTTAAAAAAATTATTTCATTTTGTTTTCAATTTAAATGTTAAATTTTGCTTTCCTTCTTTATTTTTCTTCCACCAAACCAAACCGACCATTAAATATCCAACCGACCGAGATCCCGCTTAATTTCTGCATTGTTTGATTAGTTGTTGTACAAAGTGAATTAATATTAAAAGCAACACGTATATGAGTTCAAAAAATGACAGATCATATAGCACACCACTTGAAGTTGAGTGATATAGTCATTAAATATTCAACTTCTAGAAACACTAACATGTATAAGTATAAAATAAACATTTTCTTATACACCATTATTCAACTTCTAGAAACACTAACATGTAATCGACTACGAACCTATAGTAATTGATTACACCATTATTATTCCTTGATAATCGATTACAAACTCAATGTAATTGATTACATGCCCTCAAATCATTAAATATATAAAAAGGAAAACATCATAGGTAATTTTATGGGCTAGGAATCTAAGTCAGATTGGTCAATAATTCCTAATTCTCATCTAAAGGTAAAAAAACTTTCTTTGGGCGGAGGTTTTCTAAAGATATCAGCCAATTGATTCTTTGTTTCAACAAACTCTAGTACACAATCACTCTTTTGAAAATGATCTCTAAGGAAGTGATGCCTAATTTCAATATGTTTTGTTCTAGAGTGCAAAATAGGATTTTTGGATAGGTTGATTGCACTTGTATTGTTACAATGAATAGGAATGTGATCAAGCATTAAATCATAATCAGAGAGTTGTTGTCTTATCCATAGGATTTGTGCACAACAGCTTCCAACAAAAATATATTCCGCTTCTGCAGTTGATAAGGCAACACTATTTTGCTTTTTGCTATGCCACGATACTAGTGCGGAACCAATAAGGGGCAAGTCCCACTAGTGCTTTTTCTATCGGTTTTACGTCCAGTAAAGTCAGATAAGAGTATCCTACTAAGTTATAAGAAGAATTCTTATGATACCATAAGCCTAGATTTATAGTGCCTAGTAAATATCTCATTATTCTTTTGACGACACTTAAGTGAAATTCTTTGGAATTGGCTTGATATCTAGCACACATGCAAACACTAAACATAATATTCGGTTCACTTGCAGATAAATAAAGAAGGGATCCAATCATACCTCTATATTTCTTTATATCTACTTATTGACCATCTTCATCTTTATCCAAGTAGCAAGCAGTGCTCATAGGGGTGCCCATTTGTTTAGCATTTTTCATTCCAAACCTCTTAAGCAATTCTTTGCAATATTTTGCTTAACTAATAAAGATTCCATTTTTGATTTGTTTTATTTGTAGTCCAAGAAAGAAATTCAATTCACTTATCATGGACATTTCAAATTCACTTTGCATATCATTAGAGAATTCTTTACACAAGAAATCATTAGTAGCTCCAAAGATTATATCATCTACGTATATTTGAACTAGGAGAATATCATGCATTTTTCTTTTAATGAAAAGTGTGGTATAAACCTTTCCTCTTGTAAAGCCCTTTTCTAAAAGAAATTTACTCAATTATTCATACCAAGCCCTAGGGGCTTGTTTTAAACCATATAGAGCCTTCTTCAATTTAAAAACATGATTGGGAAAATCTAAATTTTCAAATCCAGCAGGTTGATCAACATACACTTATTCTTGAATAAATCCATTTAAAAATGCACTTTTAACATCCATTTGATAAAGTTTGAATTCCACTATTGATGCAAAGGCAAGTAACATTCTAATAGCTTCTAGTCTAGCAATAGGAGCATAAGTTTCTTCATAATCTATTCCATGTTCATCTAATTTATTTCTAAATACCCATTTAGTTCCAATAATTGGATGATCATTAGGTCTATCAACTAATTCCCATACTTGATTTCTTTCAAATTGATTTATTTCTTCTTGCATAGCAATAATCCAATGTTCATCGATTATGGCTTCATTTATGTTTTTAGGTTCAATTAAAGAAACAAAAGCCATGTTACTGCATGCATCTTTAAGAGAGTGTTGGGTTGTTGTTAGTCGGTGAAAACGACTAACTTTTGTGTATAAAACTTGTATAAATTGTATCAAACTCTCCCAATTTATGGTTATTTTGTAGTGTTATAAGTATTTTTTGTTAAGTATAGGTAATAAATACTTATTATTTTCATTTTGTGTGTTTAATAATCATTTTCTCTCAATTTCAGGTTAACTAGGCAAGCTTTGGAAAGTGTTGTTTTTCACCTTCTCGCTAAGCCAATCTGCTGGCTTAGCGAGCGTCCGCTAAGCGCAACACTCCTGGGCTAAGCGCGAGGAAGACTCTAGAAGAAGATGAGTTGTACAGATTCACTAAGCGCACCACTTCATCTCACTAAGCGCACCGCTTCAATTCATCTGCTAAGCGAGAAAGGCGCGCTAAGCCAAAAATCACTAACATGCGCTAAGCGGTCCATACGTGCGCTAAGCACACGAGCACGAACAAGGCCACCTATTTAAGCCTGAAATAAGATTTTGTGAAGGGAGTTTTGGGCTGGGATTCAGAGCTTTGCATGTCTAGGGTTTCTAGAGTGAGAAAGGTCCAAGTTCCAGAGAGTTTTGAGAGATTTTGCTGTGCGAAGATCTGCAGAGACCAGAGCTTGAAGCAGGAGCTGGTTTGAGAGCTTGAGATGAGTTTGTGAGTGATTATGAGATCCTAGAGGTGAAGGAGACATCCTCACCACTTGTATTTTTGCAATCTTTCATCTTGTTCTTCTCTTTGTTGTTAAGAAGGCTTCCTGGTATGGAAAGCTAAATCCTCTGTTAGATCTTTCCTGTAGATACCTGATATAAATATATTTATATCTATTTAATGATGTTTTGTGTGTTCCCTGTGCTACCTGCTTTTCATTCCAATATGCCTTTACCTTCATCATGTAGATGCATGCTTTGTTAGGGTTATTCAACAGTGGAAACTGGTCTGACTCTAAAGTCCTTGATAGTGCAGGGCTGAGTTGTCGTGCTTTCACGAGAAATCGGGGTGCGATAATTTAGTTGAGTATGTATGTCTTAATGCGGTCTTGGTTGAGTTTAGTCTTACAAGAGGAATCTGCGGACAATGCTTGATCAGGATTAGGCTAAACTATCATGAGGAATCGGGGTTTAGTATCTCAGGAGACATCATAAGAACACATGAGCATTGTTAGATAGAGAATATCTTTTTAGCATCAGGCACCTATTAGGAAGACCAACATGTTCTCTACTTGTTTTTACACATTATTTCTCTCGTGTGATTTTCTTTCTTTTTGTAGAGATAGTTTATACACCTGTTCATATTCACACTTACATTTACACACACCAGACACCTATTTGATGAAATAGCTTACCAAATAACACAAGTTTCCTGAGTGTTCGATACTCGGTTCTTATCATTTTATACTACTTGTGCGATCCGGTACACTTGTCGGACTGTGTACAAGTTTTTGGAACCATTGTCGGGGAACTTCTTTTTATTTGGGAAGTTAGCTCATTTTTAGGTATCTATTCTTTATTTGTTATTTTTTTATTTTTTTGTGAATATTTGTTCTTAATTTCTATTTTTCTTTTCTTGTTTAACTGGATAACCGTTGTTCTGTTAGTAATGTATATGCATAGATCTCCAACAGGCAATTTAGTTCCTTTGGACATAGAAATTGAAGCTACACTGCAAAGGAACAGGGCCAAGAGGAGAAAGAAACTTCTACAAGACAGAACAATTGCATCCATTCTTAAGGAGGAGACTCATTTCCCTGACTTATTATCACCTGATTCACCATCATCAAGGGAATCCGCCACTCAATTTCCTGAAGCCATCACCATGACGGAAGAGCATGACCAGAGGATTACCCTTGAGGATTACTCAAGTAGTTCAGTACCACAATTTTTCACCAGCATTGCACATCCTGAAGTGCAAGCTAACAACATCAACTACCCACATTCCTTAATTCGTTTAATACAGGGGAACTTATTTCAAGGATTACCTAATGAAGATCCCTATGCACACTTGGCAACATTCATTGAAATACGTAACACTGTTAAGATTTTCGGTGTACCAGACGAAGCTATTAGGCTTAGCCTTTTCTCATTCTCATTGGCAGGAGAAGCCAAGAGGTGGCTCCACTCATTCAAGGGCAACAGTATGAAAACCTAGGAAGAATTTGTTGAAAAGTTCCTAAAGAAATACTTCCCAGAGTCCAAGACTGCAGAAGACAAAGCTGCAATCTCTTCATTTCATCAGTTTCCTGATGAATCTCTAAGTGAAGCATTGGAGAGATTCAGAGGCTTGTTAAGAAGAACTCCCACTCATGGGTTTTCCGAGTCAATCCAATTGAATATGTTTATAGATTGGCTGAGACCACAAACCAAACAACTGTTAGATGCTTTTGCAGGGGGAAAGATAAAACTGAAGACCCTGGAAGAAGCAACTGATTTGACTGAGAACATGTCAGCCAGTGATCATGCCATTCTACGAGTTGCTTGATAGAGCTATCATCACATGACGCTTTATTGGCACAGAACAAGTTGCTTTCTAAGCAACTTGAGATTTTAACAGAAATACTCGGTAAGCTGCCAACTAAGTTGTCTATGGGTCAACCTACACACTCTTCTATTTTGCAGGTGACATGTTGTACCATCTGTGGTGAGGCTCATGAAACAGGCCAATGTAATCCCACTGAAGAAAACACTCAAGAAATTCATTATATGGGAAATCAACAGTGACAAGGGTATAATCAAGGAGGATTTTCAGGCTTCCAGTAGGGTCCCTATAATCAACAAGGACAATGGAGGACACACCATGGCAACCAGTTCAACAAAGACCAGAGTGGGCCTTCAAACAGGCCAATCCAACAAGGACCTATCATATTCCAGAGGACTACTAAGCTGGAGGAGACCTTGACTAAGTTTATGTAGGTAACAATGTCAAATCATAAAAGCACTGAGTCAACACTGAAGAACCTTGAGGTCTAGGTAGGACAACTAGCCAAGCAGATAGCTGACAAGTCATCCAACAGTTTTGTGGCAAATACTGAACAAAATCCCAAGGAGGAATGCAAAACTGTGATGACAAGAAGTAAAAGGTTTGTGGAGGCTGAGGATGAGGATAGTGTTGTGCATAAGAAGAAAACTGCTGACAAAAAAAAGTACTGATGACAAGAAAAATGAGGTGAGAGGTGAAAGTAATCAAGAAAAAGAGGAACAAATAATGGTCAAGAATAAAGAATTAAAGGACCAAGAAAAGAAAAAGAAGTAGAAAAAGAAATAGAAAATGAAAAAAATGAAAAAGAAGAAAAAAATAATAAGAATGCAAAGAAGAGTAGGAGTGAAAAAGTTGTGGATGAAGGTGTGGAAGTACCATATCCTGTGGTACCTTCCAAGAAAGAAAAAGATCGTCATCTGGCTAGATTTTTAGATATTTCTAGGAAACTGGAAATAACCATGCCCTTCGGAGAAGCTTTGCAGCAGACGCCACTCTACTCTAAAATTTTGAAAGATATGTTAACAAGGAAGCATAAATATATTCATCAGGAAAACATCATAGTGGAAAGAAATTGCAGTGCTGTGATCCAGAAGATCCTTCCACCCAAAGCATAAAGATCCTGGGAGTGTAACTATTCCTTGTTCAATTAGAGAAGTCAATGTGGGAAAAGCTCTTATTGACCTAGGAGCCAGTATCAATTTGATGCCACTCTCCATGTGCAGAAGATTGGGAGAGTTGGAAATAATGCCCACTCGAATGACTTTACAATTAGCTGATCGCTCTATTACCAGGCCATATGGAGTAATTGAAGATCTTTTGGTCAGAGTAAAATATTTCATATTCCTGGCAGACTTTGTGGTAATGGATATCTCTGAAGATACTGACATCCCTGTAATATTGGGAAGGCCATTCATGTTGACTGCAAGCTGCATAGTTGATATAGGGAAAAGGAAGCTGGAGTTGGTTTTGAAGATCAGAAAATTGATTTTGATTTGTTTGTTGAAGACAAGCTTGCTCCAGAACACAATGTTTGCTTACAGGTAATGGAAGGAGGTCAAGAGGTTCTGAAAGTAAGAACCAAAACATAAGATCACCCAGTGAGGTAAAAGCGTCAAGCTAATGACGTTAAAGAAGTGCTTCCTGGGAGGCAACCTAGTTTTTAATTTCTGTTATTTTTGTTTTTTCATGCATTTAAATCATTTGGAACTTGCTATATAATTTGTACATAGGAGTATATCAACCAATCTTTGAATGTTTAACATAAGGGTTTCAATTTCTTGAATAAGGACTAAAAAAATAACTTAGAAATTTTTTTCTGAAAAATAGTCCTTTCGCTAAGCGCAAGCCTCGCGCTAAGCGCATCTTTGTTCATGCACTAAGTCACGAGTCTCACGCACTTAGCGTCCAACCCTTGCATCTGAGGCTGATTTGGTCCGCTAAGCTGGCCAAGGTTGAGCTAAGCTAACTTTGATTCGATCTGAATTCAGCTAAGCTTCAGTCTGATCGCTAAGCGACAACTTATCCGTGGCTAAGTGTGACCTATTGTCGCCAAGCGCAATTCCTTACAGCCATAATTGAGGTCCATGAAGCTAAGCGCCAGTCATGGCAGCTAAGCGAGATTCATTGCGGCAATATGAGCGCTAAGCGTCCCTCTTAACTAAGCGCATGCTCCTCTGTACTTAAGATGCATCATTTTAGCTAAGCTGGCTAGAGCCTGGCTTAGTGAGAGTTGCAACTTTTCTAATCTGCAGACCTCGCTAAGCGGACTTACCCTTGCGCTAAGCCAAGTCTTTGTTTGAAAAAAAAAACTAATTTTGAATTTGAAATGTTGGCTAAGCGCACAAGTCCGCTAAGCGAGCCTTGTTGAGAAACCAAACGTCTCTCGTGCTCCCTTAGCGCAGCGGTCCACTAAGCGAAAGTATCGAAAAACTGCTTAAGTGAGTGTAACAGCAGTTACACTCACATTTGCCAGATTCTGGAAACTTCGTCTCTGCATTCTCTCTCTCCAAAAATTTGCACATTTTGCATGTGTGCTTTCTTTGTGCATTTTCAACTTTGAAGCATCAACCATACACCATCCAAGTAAGTTCCTTGATTCTTTTTCTCTTTTTCTTGTCTTAACTTTAGGGTAGAAGACTTCAACTGTAACTTTAGATTTTTAGGGTTTTTATGTTTTGTTAGATTTAGTTTAAGATAAGGCTATATACGCTTGTATACTGAATTGAGTATGAGGCACACATTGCATGTCTGATATACCTTTTAGAGGCTTGAAAAGTGCAAGAAAACGAACTGCATTTTCTGCGTTTTCTGGAAAATGCAATGAACTCGCTAAGCGCGCATACTGCGCTAAGTGAGTTCATCAATACTCATTGTATGTAAGTGTTTCTTTGAAGAACTCGCTAAGCGCACTTACCGTGCTAAGCGAGTTCATCTTTTGAGGATGAACACTCATCCTCTTGCTGAACTACTTGTGGCTAAGTGAGGCTGAATCGCTAAGCCTAGGTAACTTAACCAAATTTTGTGTTGAAAGCCTTGCGCTAAGCCGATTTTACCTTAGCTAAGCGCATTTCATCATGGCAACTTTTAGGCTAAGCGAGCTTAGCTTCAGCTAAGCCGACATGTTATGTTGCTCAAGACACGCTGAGCAAGCTGTATCCCGCTAAGTGCCTATTGTTAATTTTACCCTTTATTGTTGTCGTTTAACTTAAACGATTTTGGTCTAAGGAATTTTTAGTTCTTTTTAGTTACAAATGGAATCATGAAAAAGAGCTAGAACGGAAGACATCCCTTCATCATCCATTCCAGCTCCTTCGTTAGTAACTATAGGACAAGATGTCCAAAGCTCACTAACTTTAGTTCTTATGCTACAAAGCTTATTTCAAGGACAGTTTATTATCATGCATAGCCTGCAAGAGTTGGCTCACAATAGGCCAATCATATCTATGGAACATTTTCTTGAGCAAGTAGCCTGGCCTGAAGCTCAACTTCCATTGGTGAGACCCAACGAGGCTGCTCCGCCTGAGCCCACACCTGTGCAGGTCAATTCAGAGCCAGCTAACCGACAATCTCCAGTGGTGAATCCACCTTCTTCGCTTGAGCTTGAAGCAGTTCCCCCATCTCCTCCTCTGATTGTCATTTATGACGCATCATCAGACGAAGCAGCTGCTCCTCCTAATTCACCAGCTGCAGAAATAGCTAACCCCCATGTTTCCCTAATTGGAGGAATTGATGATCTTTCTAATTCATCATCTGGAGAAGTTGTTGCTCTCACCAATTCCCCAGTTTAAACACTTTTGACATTGTTAATTCTGGATGTCACTTTTTGCTTTTTGGGTTATTATTATAATTATGGTTTTCATACAATATTTCCTTTATATTTATATACACTGCTAGTTTTATTTATAAATAGTTGGTTTGTTTATTCTGAAGTATTTTGAATAGTTTAACTTGGTTTTTGATGACATGGCAATGAAACACTTATATCTTTTTTGTGAAAAATGGTTGTATGCTTTTATTTTGAATTGAGTGCATAATTGTGATGGAGTTTGTGTTTCTTTCATGAGTTTGAGCAAGTGTGTATGTTAGACAAAGAAAGAACAAGAATGTGAACTTGCATTTAGAATTCTTAGTCAGTAGACAGATTGATTGTGAAAGAAAAGCTTGAACCAAAACCGGTGAGAGTGTGACCTTAAACTGTGAGTGACCGACTAGCTATGAGTAATAATTTTGCATGAATCTCTGAATTTTAGAATGAAATGTATAAACTAGAACATGATGAAGGCCATGATTGTACATACACAAGCCTTTTGACCAAAAAGCTTACCTTGAATGATAATTATATCCTTTGTACCATTTCTGAGCTGAATGATATTGTCAAAAATTTGAACCCTGAACTTAAATAAATACCTCCTGATACCTTGCTTAGATTCTAGGAGAGCATATGGTTCAAGGCAAATTTACCCCAAATTTGGGGGAGTGGAACTAATTGGGATGCAAAGAAAGAGAGAAAACATAAGCACACACAACAAATAAGTTGTATGTTAAAAAAAAGAAGAAAAGAAAAGAATAAAGTGTGTTGATGTAACAAGGTCAAAAGCAAATGAAAGTAAAAAGCTAGTGAGCAAGCTAAGTGTATTAAAAAGAACATTTGAATCTGGGATTTGTGCTCTCTGAGAATCTAAACCTTTGAATCCTAGAAAAATCAATGAATTTTTGTAGCCAAGCCTCACTACAAGCCTGAGAAAGCCCTTCTGATTCTGTTTATACATTTCTGACTTTATGGCATAGATGAAATTCAAAGATTGGACCTCTTGCTAGTTGTTATTAATGAATAGCATAAACACTTGTGCTTGAGTGAAACAATAGTCGTGAGACTGTGGTTTAAGCTACTTTCCTTGATATCTATCTTATGCCTAACTCCATCTATTTGTTCAGTTCACATTTTATTCTTCTCTTTGAATAACTACATATTTTGTGAAGACAAGTGATAGGTACACATTGCTTCATCTTTCTCATCATGCAATCAGTAATTTTTTATGCATACACCTCTGTACATAATCACTGCATGTTGTTTTCACTTGAGGACGAGTTGTTCTTGATTGTTTGAGGACAAGCAAAACTGTAAATTTGGGGGAGTTGTTAGTCGGTGAAAATGACTAACTTTTGTGTATAAAACTTGTATAAATTGTATCAAACTCTCCCAATTTATGGTTATTTTATAGTGTTATAAGTATTTTATATTAAGTATAGGTAATAAATACTTAGTATTTTCATTTTGTGTGTTTAATAATCATTTTCTCTCAATTGCAGGTTAATTAGGCAAGCTTTGGAAAGTGTTGTTTTTCACCTTCTCGCTAAGCCAATTTGCTGGCTTAGCGAGCGTCCGCTAAGCGCAACACTCCTAGGCTAAGCACGAGGAAGACTCTGGAAGAAGATGAGTTGTACAGGTTCGCTAAGTGAACCGCTTCATCTCACTAAGCGCACCGCTTCAGTTCATCTGCTAAGCGAGAAAGGCGTGCTAAGCCAAAAATCACTAACGTGCACTAAGCGGTCCATACGTGCGCTAAGCGCACGAGCCCGAACAAGGCCACCTATTTAAGCCTGAAATCAGATTTTGTGAAGGGAGTTTTGAATTGGGATTCAGAGCTTTGCATGTCTAGGGTTTCTAGAGAGAGAAAGGTTCAAGTTCCAGAGAGTTTTGAGAGATTTTTCTTGTGGAAGAAATTACTTCCAAGATTATTTTGATGATGCCAAAAAATCAAGAGTTAAGCAAGTCCCAAAGAATCAGACTTCAAGAATCAAGTCTCAAAGAATCAAGATTCAAGAACAATTAAGTTTTAAGATTCAAGATTCAAGAACAATCAAGATCAAGATTCAAGAGAAGTTGATTTCAAGATTCAAGAGAAGAAATCGAGAAGCAACAGTCAAGACTTCACAAGGGAAGTATTTTTTCAAAAAATCTAAACATAGCACAATTTTGTTTTACAAAAGAGTTTTCTCAAAATTTTCTAAGTTACCAGAGTATTTACTCTCTGGTAATCGATTATCAGTTTCATGTAATTGATTACCAGTGACCAAATATGATTTCAAAATGTTTTTAATTGATTTGCAACGTTCCAAAATATTTTTCAAATGGTGTAATCGATTACACTATATTGGTAATCAATTACCAGTGTATCTTAACGTTGGAATTCAAATCCAATTGTGAAGAGTCAAAACTTTTCATAAAATGCATTGTGTAATCGATTACATGATTATGGTAATCGATTACCAGTGAAAACTTTTGAATAAGAAGTCAAAAGTTGTAACTCTTGACATGATTTTCTCAAGGTTATAACTTTTCCAATGGTTTTCTTGACCAGACATGAAGAGTCTATAAAAGTAAGACCTTGACTTGCATTCAATAGACTTTTACAACTCTAACAATTTTTTAGAACTTCAAAGAATTCCTTTCTACGAAACCTCTCTTCTTGTTCTTCCTTAGCCAAAAAGCTTTCTAAGTTTTGTTTTTCCAAACCTTGTTTTTCTGCAAGTGAAAATTGTGCAGAAAACAAAAGTGTGCTATCTTTTCTTCTCTTCTCCCTTTGCGAAAAGAATAGAAGGACTAACCGCCTGAATTCTTTTGTGTCTCCCTTCTCTTTTTCCAAGAGAATTCAAAGGACTAACCGTCTGAGATATCTTTTGTTTCCCCTTACAAAGATTCAAAGGACTAATCGCCTGAGAATTCTTTGTCTTAACACATTGGAGGGTACATCCTTTGTGGCACAAGTAGAGGGTACATCTACTTGGATTGTTATACTGAGAACAAGAGAGGGTACATCTCTTGTGGATCAGTTCAAGTGGAGGGTACATCCACTTGGCTTTTCAAAGAGAACAAGGGAGGGTACATCCCTTGTGGATCTTTGGCTTGTAAAGGATTTTACAAGGCTGAAAGAAATCTCAAGAACCGTTGGTTGCTTGGGGGCTGGATGTAGGCACGGGTTGTTGCCGAACCAGTATAAATCTTGTGTTTGTCTTCTTCTTCCCTACACTCTTTAATTTCCATTGTGTACTTTTAATTACCGCTTTTACTTTTGGTTAAGTTTATGTTTCTATTCTTTACTTTCTTAACTTTGTAGTAAAAGCCTAGTTGAATCTAGTAACATTAAGAAGGATAATTTTTTAATTAGTCAAGACACATTAATAATTAATTCAACCTTGATGTAAGCTCCATTGGAGCTTGTAGGCCTAGGATCTTCTTCATCAATGGATTCTTTTGCTTCTTGGAAGATGAATGGCAGCGGAATGGAGAAGGAAGAGAGAGAGGAGACGCCACTTCAAGGAGAAGATGAGTCTAGAAGAAGCTCACCACCATAGGAGGTCATGGATAAGAGCTTGGAGGAAGAAGGAGATGAATGAAGGGAGAGGAAGAGAAGAGCACGAAATTTTGTGCTTTAAAAGAGATCTGAAATATGAAGTTTAATATTCAAATGATCAAAGTTTAAAAAATGCACACACATGGCCTCTATTTATAGCCTAAGTGTCACACAAAATTGGAAGGAAATTTGAATTTCAATTCAAATTTCACTTGAATTTGAAATTGAATTTGTGGAGCCAAACTTTGGAGCCAAAATTTCACTGATTATGATTAGTGAATTTTGTTTATGGTTCAGCCCACTAATCCAAGATCAATTCCAAGATTCTCCACTAAGTGTGCTTAGGTGTCATGAGGCATGTAAAGCATGAAGGACATGCACAAAGTGTGACTATATGATGTGGCAATGGGGTGTAGTAAGCAAATGCTCACCTCCCCCTCTAAAATTTAATTGGATTGGGCTTCTACCAATTCAATTAAATTTATTTCCAACTGCACACATTAAATATTCACTTAGTGCATGTGAAATTACAAAACTACCCCTAATACAAAAACTAGTCTAGGTGCCTTAAAATACAAGGGCTGAAAAATCTTACATTTCTAGGATACCCTACCTACATTATGGAGCCCTAAATACAAGGACCAAATATAATGATATCCCAGTCTAATATGTACAAAGATAATTGGACCCAACCTTGGCCCATGGGCTCAAAAATCTACCTTGAGGTTCATGAGAACCCTAGGGCCTTCTTCAGCAACTCTAGCCCAATCCTCTTGGAGCCTCTTGCTCATGGCTCTAGTGACTGGTCCCTTCCTAAGGAGGATTGCATCAAACCCCCCTTTCTTAATTATTCCGAGGCCACTTGATCCAACATTGTTGTTCGAAGATCTGCAGAAACCAGAGCTTGAAGCAGGAGCTGGTTTGAGAGCTTAAGATGAGTTTGTGAGTGATTGTGAGATCCTAGAGGTGAAGGAGACATCCTTACCACTTGTATTTTTGCAATCTTTCACCTTTTTCTTCTCTTTTTTGTTAAGAAGGCTTCCTGGTATGGAAAGCTAAATCCTCTGTTAGATCTTCCCTGTAGGTACCTGATGTAAATATATTTATATCTATTTAATGATGTTTTGTGTGTTCTCTGTGCTATCTGCTTTTCATTCTAGTATCCTTTACCTTGATCATGTAGATGCATCCTTTGTTAGGTTCATTCAATAGTGGAAACTGGTCTGACTCTAAAGTCCTTTATAGTGCAGGGCTGAGTTGTCGTGCTTTCACGAGGAATCGGGGTGCGATAATTTAGTTGAGTATGTGTGTCTTAATGCGGTCCTGGTTGAGTTTAGTCTTACAAGAGGAATCTACGGACGATGCTTGATCAGGATTAGGCTACACTATCATGAGGAATCGGGGTTTAGTATCTCAGGAGACACCATAAGAACACATGAGCATTGTTAGATAGAGAATATCTTTTTAGCATCAGGCACCTATTAGGAAGACCAACGTGTTCCCTACTTGTTTTTACACATCATTTCTCTCGTGTGATTTTCTTTCTTTTTGCACAGATAGTTTATACACCTGTTCATATTCACACTTACATTTACGCACACCAGACACCTATTTGCTGAAATAACTTACCAAATAACACAAATTCCCCTAGTGTTCGATACTCAGTTCTTATCGTTTTATACTACTTGTGCGATCCGGTACACTTGTCGGACTGCGAACATTTGATACCCCTTTTGAGATGTCACCTATGATATTATAAAGAGGGTGATATCTTGAAGTTCTCCACTCCCTTGGAAGATCCATGTTTATTTGATTTTCTTTGGATTGAGAATCTCTACTATTTCCATCTTCTTTGTCTTTGTGGACTTCTTCATAAATATGTGTATCTTCTAAAATATCTGTAATATCATCAAGTATATCTTTTCTTGGCCTAATAGAGTTAGTCTTGTCAAAGGAAACATGAATTCATTGTTCAATATTCATAGTTCTTTTATTATATATTCTAAAATCTTTACTATTCAAAGAATAACCAAGAAATATACCTTCATCTGACTTTGCATCAAACTTGCCCAAGTTGTCTTTTCCATTATTTAACACAAAGCATTTACATCCAAAAATATGAAGATGATAAATATTTGGTTTTCTCCCCTTATATAGTTCATATGGTGTTTTCTTTAAAATAGGTCTAATTAATGTTTTATTCATTATATAACATGCAATATTAATAGCCTCAGCCCAAAATATTTAGGAAGATTTGTATCATTAAGCATGGTTCTTGCTAATTCTTCTAATGATCTATTTTTCCTTTCAACTACTCCATTTTGTTGAGGGGTTCTAGGTGTAGAAAAATTATGTTCTATCCCATTTTCATCACAAAATAATTCAAAGTCTTTATTCTCAAATTCCCCTCCATGATCACTTCTAATGGATGCAATGTTGAGATTTTTCTTATTTTGAATGATTTTGGCAAGTTTCTTAAAAGCATGAAATTCATCTATTTTGTGAACAAGTAATAAAGTCCATGTAAATCTAGAATAATCATCTACTATGACAAGAGCATAATAATTTCCACCAAAGCTTAGAGTTCTAGAAGAACCAAAGAGATCCATGTGCAAAAGCTGTAAGGGTCGAGTGGTTGAAACAACATTCTTTGATTTGAAAGAAACCCTTACTTGTTTTCCCTTTTGACATGCATCACACAATCTATCCTTTTCAAATTTTAGTCTTGGCAAGCCAATTACTAAATCTTTTGAAATTAATTTATTTAAGTGTTCCATATTTATATGAGCAATTCTTCTATGCCGCAACCATGATTCATCCTCTATGCTTAGAAAGCATTGAGCATGATTTGGGGTTTTATCTAGATTTATCATGTACACATTATTAGTTCTATGTCCTTGATCGAGGTTTGTCGCAACATGCCCTCTTGCGGGCAAGCGAGGTGAGGCTCACGGGTGCGCCTTCCAAAGGAGGAAAGATGCGCGGAGTCGCCACCAACGTTTATTTGTGGAAAACGTTGGGAAAACCGAAGGAAACCGGTCAAAATGAAAATTCTAAGTTTGGGAGTTGTATTTACGTTTGAGGAAGGTATTAGCACCTCTCACGTTTGTCTCAAAGGACAACAGCCTATTTTTTAGAATTTGTGAAATTGTGTTATCTTAACTTTTATTTCTTTTTATTTTTTGAGGTCAACAAAAGCGGGGCTCTTGCTCCTACGTACCCTCCATCAAAGAGGAAATCAAACCTACGTAGTTCTTCTTTAAAGGTGAATCAAGCGATTCTTTTACTTGAAAGGTGATCACTTAAAGGTGTTGGGCCTTTAAAAATGATCCATTTAACTTGGTAAGAAATAGCTGAGATAAAACTTTCAAATCCTTTTTTAGTGATTTTTTTGGTGGACGAGCTTGACTTGGCGAATTGATTTTAGCCTTAGTTTCACTTTAGTTATTAGTCAATTCAATTAAGAATGAGAAATCCCAAAGAGAAAACGTCCGATTGATTTTTCTGCTTCATTTTACTAAAAGATGTTTTTTTATTATTATATTATTATTTTACCTCTTTTTTTATTTCCAACGTGGTTACGGCACGACCGAATGGTCGGAATTCATTTTAACAGAAGTTAACAGATGATACAATTCAAATGATCGGTGAAAATTTATTTTATTTTTAGATTAGGAGAGAAACGACTTAAATAAATGACTGAAGCACGTCAAAAGGGGGTACGAAAAGTAAATGAAAATGAGAATAAAAATACATGAAACAAAATGTGGAACACCACGGGTACATAGAATGAATTGAAAAGCTCGGTTTGAGATACTTTCTAGTTGAAGACTGAAGAAAACGAAGAACGAACGATGAATGTCGAAGAACGGTTGAAAATATTCACGTAATTACTCACAGAAACGTTACGGATGAACCTCGGCTTGGATTTTCTTCACGGAAACAATTTTCCTCAGCAAATTTAAGAGAATACGAAGTGCCAAGAAGGCTGAACCCCTTCCCTCTTCACTCCTCCCCTTATTTATAGCAAAATAGGGGAGGAGCTTGCCACCCAGCTCGCCCAGGCGAGTAAGGTTGCTTCCTCCAGAAGCAACAGCCTTCTGGAGGAAGAATTTGGAAGGCCCAAGTGGGCCTGATTGCTATTTGTACCCCCTTTTTTTTACTAAATGCACCCCCCTTTACCTTTTTTGTTAATTCTTTTTTCGTAACGTTACGAAACTTTACGAATCGTAACGATACTTATTTTCCTTCCGTAAGGTTACGAATCCTTACGGATTATGTATTTACTCTTTTTTAGCTTTCGAAGAAGTTACGAAAACTCACGGATTGCGAAAAACACCTCTTTTCGACTTCCATCACATTACGGAATTTTCACGGATCGCGTAAGCCTGCTTCCTTTTGATTTTCGGCACGTCTCGGGACTTCACATATTGTGCAACAAAGGGTGCCAAGTATCTCGAAGCAGCCAATCAAAGGTTGTATATCATCAAATAATAATCCCCGGACGAAATTAGGGTATGACAAGGTTGTACCCGAATCAAATAAACATTAAAAATGCAGTATCTAGGAAGTGATCCTAGGTCGTCTCCCAACGAGCAATGGTCAACCAAACATTCATAACAGATTGTAATAAAATAGTAACGAATGGGGGGATTGTTTGTTTTTGTAAATTAAACAACAAGTAAATTTGAATTAGAAAATATTAGAATTAAAACACGTTGTTTCCCCATGATTCAAAAGCAAGTCTCTTATCCTAGGTTACGAGGATTTATCCTTTATCAGTTCAACCACTTAATCCAACCCTAAATTAAATTACTAAGCGAAATTTAACATAAGGCATTAATTATGTGATTAAGCAACACATACACCAATTAATCATGAACGAAACTGATCATTAAGCATGAACGTAAATTAAGCGCAGAGACAATTAATCAAGCACTAAGCATGCATGGATTAATAGCAACAAATACAGAGTAATTGGTGAAGAGGAAAAACTGAGCAGAATGTAATAGTATTAATAAAACCTCAAAGAGAGCTGTGCTTGATCCTTAAGAGAAAACAACGCTGGAGACTTAGCCTTCCATTAATCAATAGCAAACGAAATTGTAGTAAAAAATGAAGAAAACTAGAATTATTCTCCAAAACAAAAAAGCTAAAAAGAAAGAGAGAGAGAGAGAGAGAGAGAGAGAGAGAGAGAGAGTGAGAGCCTAAAACTAGAACCTTGGTGTTGTTATATAGTTCTCAGACCCCAAAGCTTACAAATCTGTTTTAAGTCCAAGCCCATAAATAAAATAAAATCTAGATAAGATAAGATAAAATCTAGATGAAATAATATCTAGATGAAATAAAATCTAGATAAGATAAGATCTAGATGAAATAATATCTAGATGAGATAAAATCTAGATATGATAAGATAAAATCTAGATTAAATAATATCTAGATGAGAGATAAGATAAGATTTGGTAGAATAAAATTGTCTGCTCTCTTCAAATCCAAGCCCAATTCCGGATTCAAGCCCAATTACTTATAATTCTCTTGAAATTAAATTAAAAACACAAAATTAATCCAGTAGGCCCAAATGATAAAACTGCATAATTAATTTGACAATTAAGGTTAATCAGTAATTAAAATGGTGACAAAAAGGGTTAAGAAATATTAGAAAATGATGACACATCAAATCCCCTCACACTTAGCCTTTTGCACTCCTGGGCAAAATCAAAAAACAAAGCAAGGGACAACTCCAGAGACATTAAAGAGAAACAAACAAACACAACAACAATTACATATTTCTCAATGAATCTCAAGGAATGAAAAGAATGGGTAACATGCAACACGTAAAGAGTTAAAGAGTCAAGGTCGTCATGAAAATCATCCAAGCATTTCAAACATGGCAAGATAGTAAATCAGCTCAAGAATGAAAAGTGATAAAGCCGCACAAGATATGCACTCTATCTCTCAAGTGTCTAGGCTACTGTTTACTCTCAGAGCACCCATGAAAACAAACACCACATAGACTTGACAAGACTCTAAAATTGACAACCACATCACAAGCACATGAACATGAGGATCAAAAGGTCTTTTAAGGTTGTAATGGGGCCAAGGACAAGGTAGATGAAAGTATGGGATGGTAGCTAAAACCCAAAGAAATAGAGGAGCAATGGGGAATATGTGGGAAGTAAGAAAAAATAATATACCCCAAAACCAAAATTACAAATTAAGTTCTAAAAAGTAACCCAAAACAAAATCAGCCGAGTCCTCAAACCAATTCAAGTCTTCAAACCAAGACCTCATTTATTCAACCTCATTCTTTTTCTATATTTTATTCTTTTTTTATTCTTTTTATTTATTTTTTTTAACGTGAACAGTAGCAGTTGAAAGCATTTGAAAAATAAAGCAACAATTAGGCAATATATGTATATACATCAAGCATGGCCAAAATACATCATCAAGCATGGCCAACAAAAACATATCATCCAATGAAACATACCCCCCCCCCCCCTTCACACTTATTCCCAAAACAATTCCAAAGCTCCAAAATTCCTTAAGGGTAGGGTGAAATCATGGTTTTTCACTTAAGGCTTGTAATGAGCTTCAAAACAAAGAAAGAGGAACATCGGCTCAAAGGGGATATCAAAGGAATTAATTCAAGGTTGGTTCATTTGGCTAGAGGTTTATAAGAACAAAATGCCTAAATCATCTCCCAACATGCATGTGAAGCAAGAACTATCAACAAGAGTAAAGCCAAGGCTATTGTGCAAGCAATCAATGGGGCAAAACACACCGAATAAAATAGATGATGATGGCTCAAACTCTCACCAAGGGTAAATCTATCACTTTCAATTCGAACTTTCAAAACTAACTTGACATGTAGAGAAAAACAAGGATTCAATTCACAAAATGCCAAGAAACTCCTATTTAAAAAAACAATTACCCATTACCTGTACATAACCTATAATTAAAAGAGAACATGCAATGTTGTACACAAAACATAAAACCAAAATAACAAAATTAACCTAGAAAACCTAACAAAATTAAACTAGAAAACCTAATAAAATTAAACTAGAATACCCAACAAAATTAAAGAACAATCTTCTCCCCCCCCCCCCCTCACACTTAAACAACACATTGTCCTCAATGTAGCACAATCATAAGATCAAGAACAATTAAAGCAATCAAGAAGTTTGGACAAGTGCAATAAAAGTAAAGAAGTAGGGTGAAAAATAAAACTCCCTAAATCATGGCGGAAGAGAAGTAGGGTGAAGTAAGGAGGTCTCCTCCACCACTACATCCACTAAGGAGGGATTTGTGAGGAATGGTTTCAGCCGGTGTCCATTGACCTTGAAGCCCTTATCTGTGGATTCACTTTTGATCTCAACTGTACCATAAGGAAAAACATTAGTCACCACAAAAGGACCAATCCACTTTGACCTCAACTTACCACTCATGAGTCCGAGCCTAGAGTTATACAATAAAACTTTCTGTCCAACCACGAAGTCTATCTTAGCTATCAAGCTATCATGGAACTTCTTGGTCTTCTCCTTGTAGAATTTGGAATTCTCATAGGCTTCTAAACGGATCTCATCTAGCTCACTTAGTTGCAACTTCCTTTCCTCTCCAGCCTGATCAATAGAGAAGTTGCAGGTCTTTACATCCCAATAGGCTTTGTGCTCTATCTCTACAGGAAGATGACATGCCTTGCCAAAGACAACCCGATAAGGAGACATTCCTATGGGTGCTTTGTAGGCAATCCTATGCGCCCAAAGAGCATCATCTAGCCTGGTGCTCCAATCCTTTCTGTTTGGCTGCACAATCTTCTCTAAGATCCTTTTTATCTCCCAGTTTGAAATCTCAGCCTACCCATTAGTTTAGGGGTGGTAAGGTGTGGAAATTTTGTGCACAACCCCATACTTTTTGAGCAAGGCATACATGGATCTGTTACAAAAATGGGTGCCTTGATCACTAACGATGGCTCTAGGGACTCCAAACCTACAAAACAGATTAGATCTAACAAAATCCACAACAACCTTAGCATCGTTAGTTCTTGTGGGTTTGGCTTCCACCTATTTTGAAACATAATCAACAACAAGGAGAATATAAACAAAACCAAAAGAGACAGGGAAAGGCCCCATAAAATCTATACCCCAGACATCAAACACCTCACAGAATAACATGGGTTGTTGAGGCATTTGTGGTCTCCATGAAGGTGAGCCGCCTACTCTCTGACAAGGCTCACAAGTTGTACAGATTCTCCACGCATCCTTGAAGATGGTGGGCCAATAGAAACGTAGTCAAGCAACTTGCGAGTTGTCCTATGTATGTCAAGATGGCCACCTGGTTCGGAAGAATGACAGAATTGCAGGACTGAGTCAATCTCATGGTCTGGAATGCATCTCCTAATAACCTGGTCACTGCTCAACTTCCACAAATAGGGGTCATCCCAAATAATGCTTAGCATCACTCTTAATTTTATCATTTTGAGCTTTAGATGCTAAGGGAGGAAAAACAGAAGCAACCAAATAATTCACAATATTAGCAAACCAAGGAATGAGGAAGGAATCATAAATACTATACAGAATGTACAAATGGTCATCCGGAAAATCATCCTGAATGGATGAGTCTTCAGACGCACGCTTAATCCTACTCAGGTGGTCAGCCACGAGGTTCTGTGCGCCACTCCGATCACGAATCTCCAAATCAAACTCTTGGAGCCAAAGCATCCACTTGATCAATCTAGGCTTTGATTCAGCCTTCTTCAACAGGTACTTCAGATCTGCATGGTCAGTATAAACAATAACACGAGTACCAAGCAAATATGAAGCAAAAACTATCGCTAATAGCTCCTTCTCTGTGGTAGTGTAATTTGCTTGAGCAGCATCCAAAGTTCTGGAAGTGTAGTAGATCACCCGAGGCAGCTTATCAATCTTTTGAGCAAGGACAGCCCCCAATGCGTAATTGGATGCATTGCACATTAACTCAAATGGGGATGTCCAATCAGGTGCCTAACTGATAGGGGTGGTAGTCACCGCATGCTTGAGGCAATCAAAAGCCTCTTTGCAGCGGTCATCAAAATCAAACTACACCTCCTTTTGCAGCAGATTGGATAATGGAAGGGCCACTTTGCTAAAATCCTTGATAAAGCGCCTATAAAACCCTGCATGACCAAGAAAAGAATGAACCTCTCGCACGCAAGTGGGGTAAGGAAATTGTGAAATAACATCTATTTTTGTAGGGTCTACCTCTATGCCCCTATTTGAAATGATATGCCCTAAAACTATACCATGTTCTACCATGAAGTGACATTTTTCAAAATTCAGCACAAGGTTAGTTTCAATGCATCTACTAAGAACTCTATCCAGACTATCCAAACATGTATCAAAAGAGGATCCATAAACAGTAAAATCATCCATAAACACCTCTATGCAAGTCTCTAAAAAATCACTAAAAATGCTAAGCATACACCGCTGGAAGGTATCAGGGGCGTTGCATAGGCCAAAGGGCATCCTCCTATAGGCGAAAGTGCCAAAGGGACAGGTGAATGTGGTCTTTTCTTGATCCTCAGGAGCAATATGAATTTGTAAATAACCAGAAAAACCATCAAGAAAACAATAATGAGACTTACCTGTCAAGCGCTCAAGCATTTGATCAATGAAAGGCAGGGGAAAATGATCTTTTCTGGTTACCTGATTCAGCCTCCTATAATCAATGCAAACTCGTCAGCTATTCTGCACTCTTGTGGGGATAAGCTCATCATTTTCATTCTTGATCACTGTGAGGGTTGTCTTCTTAGGAACCACTTGGACTGGAATCACCCACTGGCTGTCAGAAATGGGGTAGATGATTCCAGCTTGTAGGAGCTTGGTCACTTCCTTTTTCACCACATCTAGAATAATAGGATTGAGTCTCCATTGTGGCTGCCTCACTGGCTTAGCTCCATCCTCTAAAAGTATCCTATGCATGCAGGTAGATGGGCTAAAACCAGGGATGTCTGCTAAAGTCCATCCAATGGCTTTCTTATGCTTCTTGAGCACTAGCAACAACTTCTCCTCTTGCTCAGCATCAAGGGAGGCAGATATGATCACTGAAAAATTTTCCTTGTCCTCCAAGTAAGCATATTTGAGGTTTACTGGTAAGGGCTTCAACTCAGGTGTGGGTGGTGGCTTAACAGTGGGAGGCACCATGGTAGGAGAAAAAGAAGATTCATGAGCCTGTACCTCATAAAGCAAGTCAGAAGTATATGTTCTTCCTACAACATGGTTAGTGCATTCTAACTCTAAAAAATCAACATCAAGAGGTACAACACCTAGAAAGTCAGAACCAGACTCAAATTCAAATTTATTCTCAACATAAAAATCAGATACAAGATCAAATTCAAACTCAGATTCAGATTCAATGCATAAGGAATGACAAGTGTGCAGATCAGATAAAAATGGATGTTTCTTACCATGAAGAGAATCAAATTCAAACATATAATCATCAACAATCTGATCAATTATCTCAGCAAGAAAAATGGAATGATCCTTAGATGGATGTTTCATGGCATCAAGAATATTAAAATGAACAACAATATCACCAAATTCCATAGACAATGTGCCAGCATAAACATCTATCTTGGTTTGGGCTGTTTTCATAAATGGCCTGCCTAAAATAATTGGAACTGAACCATGGGAAAATCCCTCTTCCATATTAAGAACATAAAAATCAACAGGAAAAATAAGTTCACCAACCCGAACCAGCACATCCTCTATGAAACCTGCGGGGTAAGCAACACTTTTATTTGCCAAATGAATCACCACATCCGTAGATTGTAAAGGTCCAAGAGATAAAGAATTGAAAATGGACAGAGGCATGACACTAACTGATGCCCCTAAATCTAGCATGGCATTCTCAAATTTATTGTTCCCAATAATACAAGGTATACAGAAAGTACCTGGGTCGTTATATTTCTTAGGAATATGAGGAACAGATTTACCTATCAATGCTGACACATTTTTGCCCATGCTAATCCGTTCATTGCCTTTGAGCTTCCTTTTGTGGGTGCACAACTCCTTTAGAAACATGGCATATCTTGGAATCTGCTTGATGGCATCTAGTAGAGGTATGTTCACCTCTACTTTCTTGAAGATCTCCAAGATCTCCTTTTCCACTTCTTCCATCTTTTTGTTTGGAATTGCTCTAGGTGGGAATGGAAGAGGGATAAAAGGCTACTGTAAGTCAGAATTACTAGAAGAAGGTCCACCTGCATGAAAATTTTTGTTAGGAAGCTTTCTCTTTTGTGCAACTATCTCATCCTCTTTTTCAGGTGTAGAATGAAGCTTGACAGGTTCAGGTGCAGGTGATACTACTGGTGGAGGCACTTGAATTTGGTTGTCAGACCTCAAGGTGATGGCACTCACATTTTTTGGATTCTGCACAGTTTGTGAAGGCAATTTGTCAGAATTTTGGGACTGAGCTTGGTTCATCTGAGTAGCCACTGCCCTATCTGATTTGTCATACTTTGAATGGAGGCTCTTGTCTCTTGCTGAAATTGCATATCCTGGATGATCATTTGCCTCACTAACTCTTCTAAGGAAGGTTGAGGAGGAGCCTCAACTGCTTGTTGTCTTTGTTGTGACTACTGCTGTTGTTGCTGCTGTATTGGAGGAGGAACATATGGCTTGCTTGGACCAACAACATTCTGAAAAGGATGGAAAAGCTGTTGTTGTTGTGGAGGACTTGTCCATCTCAGATTTGGATGATTCTTCCAACCTGGATTGTATCTATTGCTTGAAAGGTCATAATTATTCTTCTGTTGTTGGTTTTGCTGCTGAAGAGGTCTATTATAAATGTTTGCAGCATAAGCTTCAGGTCGTTCATTGACTCCAGATTGTTGCAAAAAAGGACAGAGATCTGTATGGTGATCTGCAGAAGAACATAGACCACAGACTCTTGCAACAGGTGTAGATTTCTGACTCATGGCAAGCTGAGTTACTAGGTTGACCAAGGCATCAATTTTTCCTTCAAGCTTTTTATTTTCAATAGATGAAGATGAATTTGTGGCCACCTCATGGACTCCTCTAAGGACAATAGCATCATTTCTTGCACTGAATTGTTGGGAGTTGGAAGCCATCTTCTCAATCAAATTCCTAGCTTCAACAGGGGTCATATCACCAAGAGCTCCACCACCGGCAGCATCAATCATACTCCTATCCATGTTGCTAAGTCCCTCACAGAAATATTGAAGAAGGAGTTGCTTAGAAATCTGGTGGTGAGGACAGCTTGCACATAATTTCTTGAATATTTCCCAATACTCATACAGGCTTTCTCCACTAAGTTGCCTGATGCCTGAAATGTCTTTTCTGATGGCAGTGGTCCTAGATGCAGAGAAGAATTTCTCCAAGAACACCCTCTTAAGGTCATCCCAGCTGAAAATAGACCTGAGAGCAAGGTAGTGTAGCCAATCTTTTGCCACTCCCTCCAGAGAATGAGTAAAAGCCTTTAGAAAGATGTGATCTTCTTGGACATCAAGGGGATTCATGGTGGAACAAACAATATGGAACTCCTTAAGATGCTTAAGAGGATCTTCACCTGCAATACCATGAAACTTAGGCAGCAAATGTATTAGTCCAGTCTTGAGAACATATGGAATACCCTCATCAGGATATTGAATGCACAAGCTTTCATAAGTGAAATCAGGTGCAGCCGTCTTCCTATGAGTCCTCTCACGAGGTGGAGGTTGATCCATGTTCTCAGTATAAAAATTAGTAGTGGAATGCTCAAAATCAGAATATTCAGAATCACCCTCAACAGAATGCTCAAAATTCACAGAATGACCAGGATGCACACTATCCCTAACTAATCTATGAAATGTTCTATCTATTTCAGGATCAAAGGGTTGTAAATCACTTGGATTGTCCCTAGTCATGCACTATATGCAGCAAATAATGTGTTTCTCAACAGCACCTAACAAGGGGGTAAAACTACAGCTATACTCAAACGATATCAAAATAAGCTGAAATTCTGTGAGGAACACCCTAAAATCATGAAAAGATAGCACAAAAATTTTCAAACAAAAATTCAAAGTCTAACTATGTAAACTACCTAAGCAAAGATTAGAAAAATAGGACAATAATACTTGAAAAATAAAAAAAAATTAGTAAACGGCTGATTTTTGGAGTTTGGGAGACCCCAACCGGCTTCAGCGGGTTTCCACAATATGAGAAATTTTTTTCTATCCCAAATGCATATATAATAATAGTCGTTCTGATACCCGAAGCAAAAGTTATGGCCCTTTTAAGTTTTGCTATAAACAAGTTCCAAAAATTTTTCTCTTTCAATGCCACACCAAGTGCTCCTGGTATTTTTCACACAAAATATGGATCAAAAGAAGCTATCACACAAAAATTCATCCAAAAATAACAACTCTAACTATCAAAACAAAAATCATTAATTAAATTGCAAAATTTGTCGCTAATACTGCTCAGCACTGTTCACAACAAAACAAAAGGCTGAATCAGTCGCTGAATCCATCGCTAGAACAGTCGCTAAACAGGGAATGCAACTGAAATACAAAACAGAACGCTACACAAAATAAGATAACTAAACACTATTATGAACCTTTGGCCCACTGCTCCCCGGCAACGGCGCCAAATTTGATCTAGGTCGTACCCAAATCAAATAAACATTAAAAATGCAGTATCTAGGAAGTGATCGTAGGTCATCTCCCAACGAGGAATGGTCAACCAAATGTTCATAACAGATTGTAATAAAATAGTAACGAATGGGGGGGATTGTTTGTTTTTGTAAATTAAACAACAAGTAAATTTGAATTAGAAAATATCAGAATTAAAACACGTTGTTTCCCCTTGATTCACAAGCAAGTCTCTTATCCTAGGTTATGAGGATTTATCCTTTATCAGTTCAACCACTTAATCCAACCCTAAATTAAATTACTAAGCGAAATTTAACATAAGGGTATCATTATGTGATTAAGCAACACATACACCAATTAATCATGAACGACACTGATCATTAAGCATGAACGTAAATTAAGCGTAGAGACAATTAATCAAGCACTAAACATGCATGGATTAATAACAACAAATATAGAGTAATTGGTGAAGAGGAAAAACTGAGCAGAATGCAATAGTAATAATAAAACCTCAAGGAGAGTTGTGCTTGATCCTCAAGAGAAAACAACATTGGAGACTTAGCCTTCCATTAATCAATAGCAAATGAAATTGTAGTAGAAAACGAAGAAAACTAGAATTATTCTCCAAAACAAAAAAGCTAAAACGAAAGAGAGAGAGAGAGAGAGAGAGAGAGAGAGAGAGAGAGAGAGCGAGAGCCTAAAACTAGAACCTTGGTGTTGTTATATAGTTCTTAACCCCCGAAGCTTACAAATATGTTTTAAGTCCAAGCCCATAAATAAAATAAAATCTAGATAAGATAAGATAAGATAAAATCTAGATGAAATAATATTTAGATGAAATAAAATCTAGATAAGATAAGATCTAGATGAAATAATATCTAGATGAGATAAAATCTAGACATGATAAGATAAAATCTAGATTAAATAATATCTTGATCAGATAAAATCTAGATAAGATAAGATTTGGTAGAATAAAATTGTCTGCTCTCTTCAAGTCCAAGCCCAATTTTGGATTCAAGCCCAATTACTTATAATTCTCCTGAAATTAAATTAAAAACACAAAATTAATCCAGTAGGCCCAAATGATAAAACTGCATAATTAATTTGACAATTAAGGCTAATCAGTAATTAAAATGGTAACAAAAAGGGTTAAGAAATATGAGAAAATGATGACACATCAGTCCTACATGTTTTATTTTCTTGTCATGTTTACTTTCAATAAAGAAATTATGAGAATCAAATGACACCAAAAAACCTTTATCACATAATTGACTAACTCTTAATAAACTATGCTTAAGACCATCAACAGGTAAAACATTTTCTATGAAGGTAAAGGGATTCGTACCTAATTTTCTAACTCCAAGAATTTTACCTTTATTGTTGTCTCCATAGGTCACATGTCCACTATCCTTGGGAGAAATATGAATAAACTTTGATGCACCTTTTGTCATCTGTCTGGAGCAACCGCTATCAATGTACCAACTTTGCTTCAAGGAGTCCTCTTCTTCGCTTTCTTAGTCTTTGGCCATGAGGCTTAAATTTACAATTTCGTTTTCTGAATCACTTGATGAATCCATGTCATTATCTTCCCAAGTGATATATGCTTTCTTTTCTTTCTTATCTTTGAAAGTTTTCTTGTCGGATTTTTCCATTCTTCTTTTAAAGACAGGACAATCAAATCTTAGGTGCCCAGGTTGATCGCATTCGTATCATTTTGGAAATGAGGAGGAATCTCCTCCTTTCTTCTCTAGATTAAAATTCAATTTCCTTTGTTCCTCATAAATTTATTGAATCTTTTTACATAGAGACTGAAATCATCATCTTCTTCTAAATTATTTTGTTCATCCATGTCTTCTTTATCACTTTCTTCATGAATAGAATATGAGGCTTTGAGTGCAATTCCTTTCTTCTTTTTTCATTTTCTTCATGTTGGTTGAGTCTCATAAGTTCTATTTCATGTTCTTGAAGTTTCCCAAAGATAGTGGCAAGAGACATTGATGTGCCATTATTTTCTCCTATTTCTTAACCTTTTTGCACCATTTTAAGTACTGATTAATTTCAATTGTCAAATTAATTAAGCAGTTTTATTATTTGGGCTCATTCAGCTAATTTGATGTGTTTAATCTAATTTCAGGAATTAATGAAGCATTGGGCTTGAATCCAGAATTGGGCTTGGATTTGAAGAGGACAGACTATTTTATTCTACAAAATTAGATCTTATCTTATCTTATCTAGATATTATTTAGATTTTATATCATCTAGATCTTATCTTATCTTATCTTATCTAGATTTGATTTTATTTTATTTATGGGCTTGGATTTAAAAAATATTTGTAAGCTTTGGGGCTGGAAAACTATATAACAACACCAAGGTTCTAGTTTAGGCTCTCTCTTCTCTCTCCCCTATTTTCGTTTTCTAGTTTTAGGCTTTTTCTTTGAGACATTTTTTTTCGTTTTGCAATTCCTGTAGCAATAAAATTTCGTTCTTCAATTTATAAGTTCGTTATCTATTGATTAATGGAAGGCTAAGTCCCCAGCGTTGCTTTCTCTTGAGGATCAAGCGTAGTTCTCTTTGAGGTTCTATTATTATTGTTAAATTCTGTTCAATTTTTCCACTTCACTAATTACTCTAAATTTGTTGCTATTAATTCATGCATGCTTAGTGCTTGATTAATTGTCTCTGTGCTTAATTTACGTTCATGCTTAATGATCGTTTATGAGTAATTGGTGTATATGTTGCTTAATCACATAATGAATGCCTTATGTTAAATTTCGCTTAGTAATTTAATTTAGGGTTGGATTAAGTGGTTAAACTGATAAAGGATAAATTCTCATAACCTAGGATAAGAGACTTGCTTGTGAATCAAGGGGAAGTAACGTATTTTAATTCTGATATTTTTCTAATTCAATTTTACTCGCTATTTAATTTACAAAAGCAAACACCCCCCCCCCCCAATTTGTTACTATTTCCTACTAACTGTTATGAACATTTGGTTTATCATTGCTCGTTGGGAAACGACCTAGGATCACTTCCTAGTTACTACATTTTAATGTTTATTTGATTCGGGTACGGCCTCGATCAGACATGTTGGTGAGATCTTTTGATTCCGCAATTGCAGTTACTTTCGGTTTCCATTGCCTGCTTAAACATCTCAACACTTTGTTAATGAGATCTTGATTAGGAAACATTTTTCCTAATGAGGAAAGATGATTAACTATATGTGTAAATCTTTTTTGAATCTCTTGTATAGTCTCATTTTAATTCATTCTAAAAAGTTCATACTCATGTGTGAGAGTGTTTATTCTAGATCTTTTAACATCAGTTGTGCCTTCATGTGTTACTTGTAATGTATCCTACATTTCTTTTTCATTTTTACAATTTGAAACTCTAAAGTACTCATCCATGCCTAATCAAGAACTGATTATATTCTTGGCTTTTAAGTTATATTGAACTCTTTTTCTTTCATCTTCATCCCATTGAAAGGATCAATTTCAATGGCTTCCCATATATTCAAATATATGGCTTCTATAAAAATCTGCATACGGGTTTTCCAATAGTAATAACTCTCACCATTAAACATAAGAGGTCTATTAATAAAGTTTCCCTTGGGAAATAGAAAGTTAGATGATGCCATAATTATTCTTGAAGTTTTTAAACTTTAAACAAGAATCCTATTCTGATACCACTTGTTGAACAAGTGGCCTCAATAACTTAAGGGGTGGGGGAATTAAGTCTTAAAAATTTTCCGACTAACAAGTTTTAATTCCCTTTTAAATGATATGTGATAGATTTAGAATGTAGAAGAAAAAACAACAATCAATTTAACAATGTTATTTAAATGTGCAACACAAAGTAAATTGCAATAAAAATAAACGAGATAAGGGAATAGAGAATTGCAAACTCGATTTATACTGGTTCGGCCATTTCCCATGCCTATGTCCAGTCCTCAAGTAACCCACTTGAGATTTTCCACTATCCTTGTAAATCATTTACAATCTCTAAACACACCTTAGGATCCCTCACCTTTGTGTTCAAGCTTTTCACATGACAAGAGATAAACAATATCTTGATTACAACTGAGTTTTATAAGATGAAAAGAATGATTTCTCTCTTTTAGAGCAGACGATATAACTTGAAGTTCCTAGAGGAATTCTCAATAATTTGCAAGAGTTTGGCCAATGATGTTTTTCAAGATTTTGAAAGTTAAGTTCTCTGATAATTCACTTCTTTTCGAAGTTAGGACACATATACATAGGCCCATTGTGCCTGTTCAAAACATAAATTGAAGAGATGTGTCTTTTCAAAATGTTTTTTCTGAAATCTCTTCGCTGGTAATCGATTACATGATTCTTGTAACCAATTACACATATCAAAATTCTAATAATTTTGTACCGTTGGTTCATCAGTTCAAAATTTTTCAATATGTCATTTTCACAAACTCTCTGGTAATCGATTACATAAACCTGGTAATCGATTATCAATTCAAAAAGATATTTTTGAACTGATTTTAATTTTAATAAAAGAATTTTGATAGTAAAGATTTTGCGGCAAAACTATAGTAATCAAATTGAGATTATTTTAACAAATTTACTTTGTTCTTATCTTAGATTTTATTGATCTTATTCTTTGACTTGATTCAATTTGTGTTCATCAAGTAAAATTTTGGCATCATCAAAACCTGCATGAGATACATTCACATCATATTGCTAAAAGTGATCCAAATTGAATCATTCTAATGTATAATTGTTAATTAAATGTTATACAGTAAATCCGAGATGAATAAAAGTCAATCTTAAGTGAAAATCACCTTTTTCCTCAACAGCAAAAACATCCTCAACAGTTGTCTGCAAAGGGGGAAAATGACAGAAGGTAAGACATTCAGAATATAGTAGTCATATGAATTATGTACTAGAGAAAAGCACAACAAAAACAACTTGACATTAACTTTCAAGGGAAAATTACATTTGCTAAAAAAACAAGTTATATCAGGAAAACAAGTAATGAGGCCTATCATGCAATGCATAAAATATCTACCCAACAGGAAAAAAAAATAGATATTGAGTGGATCTGTTGTTTCTGATCCCATATATGGTTTTTTAAATCCTTGATCTACCACAAAGAAGTTTTTGAAAAGGGTAGGGTGATCGAGGTCGTACCCGAATCAAATAAACATGAAAATGCAGTAACTAGGAAGTGATCCTAGGTCGTTTCCCAACGAGCAGTGACAAGCCAAATGTTCATAATATGCTTGCAGTAACAGTAACGATGGGGGGGTTTGGTTGTTTGGTAATTAAAGAGCAGAACAAATAAAATGGAATACGAAACTACTAATATTAAAAACGGGTTGTTTCCTCTGATTCAGAAGCCACTCTCTTATCCTGGGTTATGGAGAATTCGTCCCTAAAAGTCAACCACTTAATCCAACCCTATTTCAATTTACTAAGCGAAAATCAACTTAGGGTTTTCAATACGTGATTAGGCACCACATACACCAGTTAGCCCTTCGTCCATTAAGCATGAACGCAAGTTAGGCTCAGAGGCAATTAATCGAACACGAAGCGTGCACTGATTAATATTCACGAAATTGGGATAACTGGTGAAGGGAAAACTGCCAGGGAACCACATTACAAGCGAAACCTCAAAGAGAGTTGGGCTTCGTCCTCAAAAGGAAACAACACCAGAAAATCTAGCCTTCCATGGATTCAAACAGAAAACGCAATTGAAACATGAAGCAGAAACGTAAATGAACGGAAACGTAAATGAACAGAAACGTAAACGAACATAAATGTAAAATGGAACAGAAACGTAAATGAGAGTAAAAGAAGAAGCAAGAACGAAATTGTAATTAGAAGCAGAAAACGTAAAATTGCATTACGAACTCAGAAGCAGCAAAACAGAAAAACGAAAAACCCTAAAACAAAGCTTTGAATAATGAATAGCATAACAGAATAGAATGCCCTGCACGAATCCCAAGGAAGCTATTTAAAAAGAGTCACTCAAAGTCACTGGGCCCTATTACAATACTCTGGCCCAAAACGAAATAAACACTGAACAACATAAAATAAAATTGCGAAATTTCCTAATTAGAAATTAACTAAGGTAAGCGCTGCTTTATTTGCCCTCTTCAAGTCCACAACCAAAATCCGGATTAAGCCCAATGTTTCATTAATTCCTGAAATTAGATTAAAAACATCAAATTAGCTAAATGAGCCCAAATTATAAAACTGCCTAATTAATTGACAATTAAAACCAATCAATAATTCAAATGGTGCAAAAAGGGTTTAGAAAATAGAAGAAAATGATGGCACATCATAGGGTTCGTTAGAGGGAGGGTGACAATGGTAAGGGTAAAGGAAGGACGTTGGTGTACCAAATCAGTGACCATTCATAATCTAACAAAATCTAGACCTTGTAACAATTAAGACTCTTCATGCTACTTTTTGGTATGCTTCCAAGAAACCATTCCCCTTTACTCCCCTAATTAAGGTCCACATAATGCTTCACAAAATCACAACACCAAGAAGCAATGATAAATTTATAAGATGGGAGCAAATCATTCCTATTTCGACATAAGTCATGCTAAAATTAAACTAAAATCTGCCAAATTGAAACACTTTTGATTAGTAAAAATAGACTCATTATTTTAAGGTTCAAAGACTTTTGATAGTTGAATAAAGACAAAAGAACATATGAGTTTTTCCATGCTTTCAATCCAAAAGTGGAAAACTGAACAAATCCACAGTTATCTTCACCCAAATAAAACCACTAAAAGAAAGCCCAAAGGAAACTAACTAAGAAGAATTTCAAGAAACCATGAACCTACTTCTTAGAAAAGAAGTTGAACTAGTTTGATTTCATATAAGCATTCACCTTATTTAACTTGAAAACACACACAACAAAAAGGGGCAAAACAAAACATGTTTATACTTGGCTCTCACATCTCCTTTAGGAGTATGGAACCCGTTAATAAGAACAACAATAATAGTGTTCCACTTGGATATGTTGATTTGTAGTCTATTATCATAATTTGTTAAACAATATAAACTTCATCAGCAACACCACTCAAGTCAAGCATAACAAAAATCCATAAAAATGAAATCATCACTTATACAGTAAATTACTAAACAACAAAACATAGAGAATAACAACATTTGAACAACCAATTGTATTAAATGACTTGTGTCGCATGAAACATCATATAACTCACTACTAAAATGAAATACCTTTCTAATGGGAACCAATGCCAACAATCCAACAAAGCTGGTCATAAAGAGAAAGGTTGTCATCCATCCAATTCTAGGCTCCTTGGTACTACCAGGATTATTCTCCTCTATACCAACCCCTATTCAAACCCAGGAGATAAGAACTAAAACTACCTACAATTACACAAGCTCGTTTCAATGAACACACTATCAATATTTGCACAAACTCAAGTTGATAGAATTAAGTTCAGAAAAAAGACCTCCCTCCTTCTGCAATGCTATATCAAGCGACCGCACAAGTCTGGGTTATGGTGTTCTCCTGTCTAGTGAACGAGGTCGAAACAATCTTGGCCTTTGCAAAAACCTTAGTCCAAGCTCTAATGAACAAAAATTCAAGGAGAGTAGTTAAGACATTGAGATTGGGGACTAACCTAGTTGTGAGGATCAACTTCATCACAATCACACTATAAATTATCCCAATTAGGACACTAGCTACTAGCCCTCAAAGTGTAATCTGTCTTAACCATGGTGTTATTCTGCTCACATCCTCAAGCACAATTGGAGCCTCTTCAATGTCCTTCCTTATGAGATTCTCAATCTCTTTGAGTTCCTCTTTGTTTAGAGTATTAGTTCCCATTGGATTCATCAAATCCTCACCCCAAGTGAATGATCAATCATCACTAAAATTAAAATAAGGAAAGCAACACTTTATCAGTGAGAGAAAGAAAGAGAAGATAAAAACAATATTCAACGATGACCAAATAAACCAATTTATAAAGCAAGTTATGGACAATATATAAAAAAATTTATTATATGAGGATCATAATTCTAATTAAAGTAATAGGATACAATCATAAAACTATTTATTAAACAGATAATAACAAGAAATATATATATATATATATATATATATATATATATATATATATATATATATATATATATATATATATATATATATATAGAAAGATAGGTGGATGGTTTGTATGAGAAAGAAACAGAAAAAAAGGAATTAGAATTCAATTCTAATATGGTTCAAAGTTCAGAGATTTTATGCCACGTAAGGTAATAATAGGCAATGATTAATGAAAGATGATACTTGGTCAAATATCTTTACATACTTGAGTTAAGTTGTGTCTCAAATTTCTATAATGGAGAAGAATTGAATCTCGGCAATAGGGATAAAGCCTTTAATTAAAGAATTCAATTCTCCACCATTGAGAGAGTAGACTAAAGTGTGCTTGTTGGTTCAAGCGACAAAAACTACGGCGTGTAGAAGCAAGCTTCATGATGATGATGAATCAAGATTGATTCAAGTTGTTTTGATGATAACAAAGATGATGACAAAAAGCCCAAGAGAATGATTTCAAGATTGAGTCAAGAACAATTCCCAAGATAGTGATTTCAAGATTGAGTCAAGAACAATTCAAGAATCAAGAGAAATTTGATTTCAAGATTCAAGAATCAAGTTTCAAGATTCAAGACTCAAGATTCAAGAATCAAGAGAAGACTCAATCAAGATAAGTACTAAAAGTTTTTCAAAACATTGAGTAGGACATGAAGTTTTCACAAAAGCTTTTACCAAAGAGTTTTTACTCTCTGGTAATCGATTACCAGTTTATTGTAATTGATTACCAGTAGCAAAGTTTGTTTTCAAAAGCTTTCAAACTGAATTTACAACGTTCCAATTAATTTCAAAATGGTGTAATTGATTACAAGATTTTGGTAATCAATTGCCAGTGTGTTTGAATGTTGAAATTCAAATTCAATTGTGAAGAGTCACATCCTTTCACAAAAATGCTTTGTGTAATCGATTACAATGATTTGGTAATCGATTACCAGTGATAAGTTTTGAATAAAAATCAAAAGATGTAACTCTTCCAATGGTTTTCAAGTTTTTCTAAAGTTTATAACTCTTCTAATGGTTTTCTTGACCAGACATGAAGAGTCTATAAAAGCAAGACCTTAACTTGCATTTTAATAACAATTATTACAATCCTTTACAACCTTTGTATCTCTTTGAACATCTTCTTGAATTTCTTCTTCTTCTTCTTCCTTTTCCAAAAGCTTTCTGGTTTTCTAAACCTTGAAAACAAAAGTGTGCTATTCATCTTTTTCATTCCCTTCTCTCTTTGCCAAAAAAATTCGCCAAGGACTAACCGCTTGAATTCTTTTTGTGTCTCTCTTCTCCCTTTTCCAAAAGAACGAAGGACTAACTGCCCGAATTCTTTTGTGTCTCTCTTCTCCCTTGTCAAAGAATTCAAAACGACACAGTCTAAGAATTTTTTTGATTTTTCCCTTTCCCATAAACAAAAGATTTCAAAGGACTAACCGCCTGAGAACTTTGTCTTAACACATTGGAGGGTACATCCTTTGTGGTACAAGTAGAGGGTACATCTACTTGGGTTGTTGTGACTGAGAACAAGAGAGGGTACATCTCTTGTGTATCAGTTCTAGTGGAGGGTACATCCACTAGGTTGTTCAAAGAGAACAAGGGAGGGTACATCCCTTGTGGATCTTTGCTTGTAAAGGATTTTACAAGGTTGAAAAGAAATCTCAAGGACCGTAGGTCGCTTGGGGACTGAATGTAGGCACAAGTTGTTGCTGAACCAGTATAAAACTCTTGTATTTGTCTTCTTCTTCCCTACACTCTTTAATTTCCGCTGTGCACTTTAATTATTGCTTTTACTTTTGGTAACATTAAGAAGGATAGCTTTTTAATTAGTAAAGGTTGGTTAATAATTAATTCAACCCCCCTCTTAATTATTCTAAGGCCACTTGATCCAACACGATGTAACGAAGATGTTAAAAGGAGGTAAAGATTGTGATATCGAAAATCTAGTGGAGAATGCAGAGGAGTGAGGCAAAGATTCTACGAAGTGAAAGGGGGAATTTATATTTTAATGGCCAGATCTATGACTTTGGTGGCTAGATCTATAGCTTCTCCAAGGCATTTTGTATGTCAGTGTGCACCCTTGGTTTAAAGATGGTGAGGTTGGGTGGGTAAGGGTTTTTGAACCTTGTTGTCGTCGTTGCTGTCGTAGAGAAGAAGTACCACCGCAGAGGAGATTGTTGAAAATTGACGAGACTAAACCCAAACCTGAATGTGGTGCCAAATGAACACAAGCAGTGCATTTTGAGGAACACAAAGCAATAGAGAGTGCAACGAGAAATGGAAAAGAAGAAGGAAGCATGATGGGTTCGATGTTGGAAAGTGAGAGGGGGAGTAAGAAACAGAGCACGAGGTAGAACGGGAGTCGGAGAGTGAGAGGGAGAGGGAGAAACATTAACAGAGAGTGCAAGAGAGTGGAGGTAGAGATAAAAAATTAAAAACACACTCTAAGACAATTTTAGTAAAATCGTAGTGGAAAACCTTCTAAGACGATTTTCACAAAATCATCTTATAATGACAGCTTCCTAAGATGGTTTTTGGGAAACCATCATGGAATGACAACCATTTTAAGACGATTTTTGCAAAAATGTCATGAAATGGTAGTTTCTAAGACGATGTTTGGAAAAACGTCATGAAATGGTTGTATTTATTTACAAAAATACCACCACGTTTTATTCCATAATGGTTATTTCACAACCGATGTTAAATCAACGTCGTAGAAACACATTTTTGTAGTAGTGATCATAGTTTTGGTTCATTTTAAAATGAAAAAAATATCAACATACGAGAAATGCTGAGAATATTCTTTAACATGTTTTTAAAAAAAAACATATTCTTTATTATTAAAGAAAATTTGTTAAAAACATAAAATTTTATAAGTTTCATTTCTTATTTATTAAGTTTCATTGATAATTTTATAGTTATTGATAAATTTTAATTAACAATGAAAAGTCTATTAAAAAAATGTCAAGAGATTATACTCAACATGAAAAACCAATCTTCTAAGGTTATATATTCCTTTTTAAAGTGGGAGAAATATTGTTCAAGTCATAGTTTAATTGAGTTTAAAGTGAGAAAAAAGAAGAGAAATTTTATAAAAATTTGTGTGGGTTTCACACATTTTTTATTCTATTTTAATTTAAATATTTATTCTCAAATTCTCTTTCATTCTATTCTATTCTACACAATCAAATCATCTTTAAATGTTAATCTCTCAAGAAATAACTAAAGAGAAATCTAGAATAATAGGTGATATGATATGCAATTGAAAGATAGATAAAAAGAAATAATAAGGGTTGATGTAAAGCTAGATGTGTGTATTTAACATGACTTTGGAATAAAAAAAGTAAATAATGAAAAATGATAGATGTAGTAAATGTTGTGACTAGAAATATGAAAAACATAAAAAAAATGAAGTATAGATGAGATCAAAACAAAAATAAAATAAAATGTATTATAATAAAAAGAGAGATTCTTAAAAAAATAAAATAAGAGGGATCATAGATACCTTCACATATATATTATACGCCATACAATACCAACTATTTTTATTTTATCTCTCCTTTTCTACCTTATTATATCATTTTTTATATTTACATTTTTCCCTCTCTTTTTTGTTAGGTGTCAATAAATTATTTCCTCATAATAACCCTTTTAAAATAAATCAGTTAATTAATGCATTCACTTACGTCAAAATGGACATTTAATTGATATGTTTTATAATAAATAAGATGATAGAAAACGGATATTTAATTAATATGTTTTTCAGTAAATAAGATTATAGAAAGAAACTAATAATTAATGCATCTCAAATTAGGACAAAAAAAAACGCACCCATATTTTTTTTTTTATGAAAAAACACACCCATATTTTTTTATAAAATATTAGAAAAAAATGTGTTATAAAATATGTCATTATTCTCTAAATTTAATATTAACCTAGGAAGCACTTAAATCCAACTGATCGAGAACCCTCTCTCAGTATAGTTCGATAGAATTAGATAAAATAATTATAAATGTAATAAATTATGTGATAAAAAAAGAGTTTAATCATTATATACCGATAAATGTAAAATAATTTTATTTTATTATTTAATTATAATTTATTATTTATATGAATTTTAATATAATTATTATAAAAATCCACAGGTTTGTCACGTATAATATAATAATTTGTGATTGAGTAATTATATGAAATAATTTTCTATTAGCCGTCTATATTTTGTTTTTTCTACAAAGTGAGTATTAATTTAAAAATATAGAAAGAAACGTGAAAAACAGAATATACATATAATCAATATTATACTTCTATAATTGAGACATGCATACAAAACGGTTAGGTTATCATATTTTTCACTGTACAAAATAGTTATCATAAAAAAGAGTTGAATTTTAGATACTTGTTTTTTGAGTCAGAATTTAATTAGTACGAACATATTAAAAAATGAGGAATTTTTTTTTTCAAGATTCCATGAAATCCCTCCTATTAATATCAGTACATGTGGGCTCAAGTACTGACAGATGACACATCACGGTATCCACCACATGCCTCCAAGTGAACACACTCAACACTCAAGTGATTAGCCATTAAATATTCAACATCTAGAAGCATAGGCATGTATAACAAAAAACTATTATTATTACATATCTTGACCCCCCGGTAACTTTTTAGTTTATTTCAAAATAATAATTAATAAGAATAATTGAGTACATTGCTGTGAAGCTTAGATACGGAATACCAGATGGTATGACACCACACATATATGATGATACAACAAATTTTTTAAAATTAAGGATATGATATGTTTTTATATCTTAATATATAAAAAAAATTATATATGTATGGATGCAAATATATAGATTTATAAGGAAAGTAGAGTTTTTCCTAATTCTTATCCTTTTAGCATTTTTTAATTTTAAAATATTAAAATTAAAAAAAACTTAAAAACTAACATTAAAAAAAAATGGCTCAAGCCATATTGAAACTGTATCCTAATATAGCTTGAGCGGTGTCCCCAATTTAAGTAGTATCCTAACCGTATCTGTTATTTTTTCTAGAAATAAGTTTTTTATATATATTTTCCGTATCCGGACAATACTGGTGTATGATAGTGGTACCACATTATCTTGACCATTTTAGAGTGTTAGGATTTCCTAGATAATTTTTTTTTATCTAAATTATAATCAGAGTACGTACGTGAATGAACGGTGCAAAATTATACTAATTTAATTAATAATTTAGATTTAAATATGTAAATGTAAAGCTCTATTTAATTAAACATACTTGCTATTATTTAAATAAATATTACGCAGCTTGCGGACTCTACGCTGGCCATAAATAGAGCAAGAAACTCTTCTCCTTTACGCCCAGCAATTCTCCCTACAAGTTACAATCATTAGGAGAGAAAAAAAAAAAAAAAACACTTACTCTTGAATATTCATGACCATGAAGGACTCTATAGTTCTATACTCAGCTTTGGGAAGGGGACACCTAGTTTCCATGGTGGAACTAGGCAAACTCATACTAACCCACCACCCTTCACTTTCCATCACCATTCTTTTCCTAACCCCACCCCCCAACCAAGACACACCCACCTCCCCCACCGCCTTCACCTGCGACGCCACCTCCAAATATATCGCCGCCGTCAGCGCCGCCACCCCCTCCATTACCTTCCACCGCATCCCTCAGATTTCCATCCCTACTGTCCTCCCTCCCATGGCCCTCACCTTCGAGCTCTGCCGCGCCACCACCCACCACCTCCGCCGCATCCTCAACTCTATCTCCCAAACCTCAAACCTCAAAGCAATAGTCTTGGACTTCATAAACTACAGCGCCGCACGTGTCACTAACACGCTTCAGATCCCCACTTACTTCTACTACACTTCCGGCGCCTCCACCCTCGCCGTTTTCCTTTATCAAACTATCTTTCATGAAAACTACACAAAGTCCCTCAAGGACCTCAACATGCACGTCGAAATCCCAGGGTTACCGAAGATCCACACCGATGACATGCCGGAGACGGTGCAGGATCGTGCGAAAGAAGTTTACCAGGTTTTCATCGACATCGCCACGTGCATGAGGGACAGTGACGGGGTTATAGTAAACACGTGTGAAGCCATGGAAGAGAGGGTTGTGGAAGCTTTTTCCGAAGGGTTAATGGAAGGAACCACGCCGAAAGTGTTTTGCATTGGACCCGTCATTGCTTCTGCTTCTTGTAGAAAGGATGATAACGAGTGTTTGAGTTGGCTCGATTCACAACCGAGTCATAGTGTTTTGTTTCTGAGTTTCGGAAGCATGGGGAGATTCTCGAGGACTCAGTTGGGAGAGATTGCTATTGGGTTGGAGAAGAGTGAGCAAAGGTTCTTGTGGGTTGTGAGGAGCGAGTTCGAAAATGGTGACTCGGTTGAACCACCAAGTTTGGACGAGTTGTTGCCGGAAGGGTTTTTGGAGAGGACCAAGGAGAAGGGAATGGTGGTGAGGGACTGGGCCCCACAGGCGGCGATACTGAGTCATGACTCGGTGGGTGGGTTCGTGACTCACTGCGGGTGGAACTCGGTGTTGGAGGCGGTTTGTGAAGCTGTGCCAATGGTGGCGTGGCCTCTCTACGCGGAGCAGAAGATGAATAAGGTGATCTTGGTGGAGGAAATGAAGGTGGGTTTGGCGGTGAAGCAAAACAAAGACGGCTTAGTGAGTTCTACCGAGTTGAGGGACCGAGTCATGGAACTCATGGACTCGGACAGAGGGAAAGAAATTAGACAGAGGATTTTTAAAATGAAAATCAGTGCCACCGAAGCAATGACAAAAGGTGGATCTTCAATCATGGCTTTGAATAGGTTAGTGGAAATGTGGAGGGAGCACTAGTAGTATAGAATTAGAGAGTGCGAGAGACTGATCCATAGAATATTATCAAGTTTAGAAAAGTATGTTTCAGTATAAAAAGCTTAATGTCTTTCTCAATAAAGCAATAAAGTATGAGCACGAGATCAGTTGTTGTAAATTATCAATGTTTGCAAGATTATTAATTATGAATGATGTGTAAGGTACATGTTCCAAATTTAGATTCTTTGTTAAATGAAAATACTAATGCAAAATGAATTAATCAGAACATGCTAATAATATGTAACAATATTGTTTCTTGTTTCTATAGGAAATATAAGACTGATCATTAATTGAGAAAGAATGACGGGAGTAGAGGAAGAAATCACGGGTCTAAATTCACTTATTATTAAACTTCAAGGATTATAAAAAAAAAACAATATTATTTCTCTATTTATGTTTTATGTAGTATTTACAATAACTTTACACTTTTATTTTTAGTTTGGAGAACAAATTAAGAATTTATATTAAACAGGTTTTTCGATGGTACGTATTTGTACTCAAATTAAGTAAGAAAGTAACGAATGTTTAATGAAAAAAAATGGCATGCGATTGATCTAAGAAGGAAGCGCATGTCTGAATGGTTTAAGGTAATGTTCATTTAGAATTTTAGAGATGTTCATTTCATAATAAATATGAACTGTGGATCTTTTGGACACGGTAAATTTAGGCTCATTCGTTCTATCATTTAATAATGCTTCAATCGCTGCTTTAATGGAAGACGAAAACATTTTCTTCGGCTAAACTTGATTCAATTGACAGAAATTATTAGCTGGTTTAAAATTATCACATCATTTATGATTTTGATTAATAATTATGTGTAACATGTGAATTATAAATAATATTATACTCATGAATCACTTAATAATTTCTTAAAATTAACCATTTTTTTTATTAAAGAACATAAATAAATCAGGTATTTCTTTAACTTAATAAAAGTTTTATTATAAATCTTTGACGAAAAGTTTTTTTTTCTTAAAAAAAAAAACAAACATTGATTTATTGTTGGTCATATTAGTTTCATTATAGGACATGAATCACACACAAATCACACTATTATACGAATGTCCTTTTACATTGATTATTTTGCACATACAACGTCGGTTATGAACTATCGTCTAACGGACGTCATAGAATGTATAGGCATCTATGATAACGATTCCTTAGAACCGTCTTAGAATGTGTCGCATTCTAAGGTGATTTTCGAAAGAAGACCATCATCTTGGAATGTAGCACATTCTAAGACAGTTCTAACGCTAGAACCGTATTAAAATGTGGTACATTTGAAGATAGTTTCGACTCTAAAAACGTCTTAGAATGTATTGTTTTTTTTAAATGTCATTTGTTTTCATGATCGCCTATACAATCATTCATACCAATACGTTTTTGTTAATTGCCACCTAATAATTTGTAAAAAGTTCAAGCATTATTTTAGTCATGTGTAACAAAAGAAAGCCATATATATATATAGTGGTATGATTTAAACTCAATTTGCAAAGCTGTGACTAACCACTTGTAGCCAGAATGTCATGGCATCCTTTCATCCCTCTGCAAAGTGTAAAAACTATAAATATTAGATAACTATATGAATTTTGAAACCCAAAAAAAAAAAAGATTTTTAATTGGAATGGCTCTTTTAGCACATCAATATACAACCAAAGTGCACAATATAATAAGTAAGCAATGAAAACAAAATACAGAAAAGCCTATTCTCCTTGAGGGAGGAAATTTCCATCTGCCTAATATCCTAAGCTCCATAAAGAGGAAGGAAATTCACAAATCTTTGAAAATACGAAGATCAAAACCATTGTATCAAAATGTATAGGAACCAAAACTAATTTTGGCCCAAAACTAATATTCTCCAAGCAAGCATTTAAAATGAAATTACAAGTACTAACAAGATTCAACCTAGCTGAAAAATAATTGAATCTCTTAAACATGTCGAGCAAGGTTTAATTGTTAACCGTGAGTACAAAAAAAGTTTTATGGAAGAGGTAATATTCATTTTGATCTCTACATTTTTATCTGTCTATTAAGTACTATCAACCAAGAAATACCCTTAGCTGAAAACCTAAAAATATAATTGTAGATCAAAAAGTGTAGCAACACATAACATTAAAAAAGTCTGTGCGTATACACCAAAGAAAGAAACTTTTAAAAAATTTAACAAAATAACACTCAAGTTTCTGCTTATGTATCAGTTACTAGGATTGAAAATATTAATCATTAATTCATTACTCAACAACTAGCAAATTATTTTTGGTTAACCCTTCACCAATAATGGGAAACTCTGGTGACAAATGTCATTCACCATCTACTAAGAATTTGATTTCATAACTGCATAATATTTTTTGTTTATGAGTTAGAAGAAGCCTCCATGTTATAAAGTCAGTTCGAAAGCTTCAGAAAGTTAACAAAAAATAGTAGCTTCCTGGCCTAAGCAAGAATGTAGTTGAAAACCTTGTGTAAGAACTAGTATACTTAGGTGAAAGGTGCTCCCCTTGGCTCCAGCCATCAAAGGTGCCCATAACTTGCACACTCTGATAGGAAATAAAAGTTCATACAGACAATTTAGGCATTAGCAAACACATTAAATTTCTGAAACCACACTATACCATAATGTTTCATAGACATACACTTCATGAAACAATTATTTTATATCCTAAACATTAAAAGGCAATGCTTGGTGCTGAAAATCAAATTTGTACAAATTAGTATGCTTATGTAACATTAGTATCAGTCTTCGCAAGCAAGGATGCCATATATATTTTATGGGATACATTTTCTAGAGAAATCAAATCTCATATTTGAAATAGCTTGGTGATGTATTATAGGCAAAGAAGTTTGTATGTGTTTATTGATCAAGCTGAACTTTTTGTGAAGAATAGCAAGGAAAGGAGAGGAAGCAAATAATATTCAATGATTCTAGTTATTTGCTTCAAGGAGCTAATTCAATTGCGTTCTTAATATTAGCAATAGAAAGCTATGTAGTATTAAAGCTGAGAGCACTATATATTATACAAATAGTCATTAATGTAAGCAAAACACAGTTTTCCCACATTCAAAGTTTTAAACCAAATTCTTATTGAACATTTGGAAGTCTAATCTTAAATGTGTTTACCTCAGCCATGCCAACCCAAAACACCGAAACCTCCTTTGATTATGTCGTACCGACATCCTTTATTTTTTCCTTCAGTTGTTCATTTACAACTATGTAGGAAAAAACAATGCATTTGCACTGATAAGGGCACAAATAGGGCAAAGTTGGAAAAAAAAGACATTGTTGAGAAGCTTTATTAGCATATTCCACACAAACATTAACACATAGTTATCCAGAACTAGGAAGTACTCTTGTTAATCATATAGGGTAGGCTCTAATCGTGAGTAATAGTTAGAGCAAATACCAATATACCTTCTAATCTAGCAACAAGGTGAGAATGAATGTACTTTCCATTGATCTTCCTTGAACCTTCTGGAATACCACATTGAGCTATTTCTTCTACTAATCTGGCCAAGGCCTACCCCTAAAGTAAACAATATCTTAGCACCCAATATGATGAAACACATGAATTTCAATGAGAAAAGCAAGTGTCACAAATACTACAATTAACAATGCAAGCTTGCAGAGCTCAATAATTGATTGGATAGAGAATCAAACTTCAATTAATCTGCTAGATGACACTTTGTTTACTCATGATCAAATTAATTTAATTGTTGAAATATTTTATAATTTACAACAATTAGTATCTTAAAATTTTCAAACAAAAAATTTGATATTATATATTAAGGTTAGTTGAAAATAGTAGAAACTTCAGCAAAATTTTGAATTAGTATTCTCCCATTTCGTGTTTATCCACACAGTTTCTAACTTATAATAAGCTTAATAACATATGCATAAATTTTGAACAATTAAAATGCTAAAAATAACATGATTTATGTTTTCAATATCAACAGCTTGGAGTTCATGATTTCTAACAACGAAAAGAGAATATCACTACAGCAAGAACACTGAAGGAAGAGTATTCATGAGGTGCAACATCAGTATAAAATGGGATAGAAGTGATAAACCACCATCAAAAGTCTTGTAAAATTTCAAGAGTCAATTCTCAAATCAATAGCAATCAAGATACTGACATAGTTATGAAAAGGTATATTCATTCAGTTATGCAGTATGAAAACTGTTGGTCAAGCAACTTAGAAGGCTCAAACAACTTTTAACAAAAACATAATACAATTATGCTCAACTCATGCTGGTGGGGAGAAAAAAAAAAGAAGAATATCAGAAAACAAGTCTATTCCCAAGAAACTCTCAGCATTTATACTTCCATTTTATGGCAAACAATATATTAGTCAATGATGATAGCTTTTAATAATCAACTTCAAAATAGAATTTCAGCTCTAACAGCTTATGCAAATGGACTATTATAATTATCAAATTTTCCTGTTTATCCATTTCTTTTACCAGAAAAATAACAAAAAAGTATTATCATGGCTTAAGTACCACATTAAGCTTCTTATTCTTCTAAATATGGGATTCCTAACATTGTCACCTCCTTTAAGAGACAATGTTTAAGGCTGCTTTCACTCTACAATTGACCCAATGTTAGGCCTTTTCCCTCTAATGAATTCATTCACCTATCAACATCATAATTAAGAAGATGCTACATCTAGATTGAATTGATTAAATCCATCCCATGTATTATTGACATCCCATACATCTTCCCAATGATCCATCTATAGTTTGGCACAAATATAATATATATGTGTGTGTGTGTGTGTCCAGATACCTATCTTTTTAGAAACTGATTTTGCTGGTTGGCTTCACTAAGCTTCTTAGTGAGTTTTGCTCCGTGTGTGTCAGGAAGCAGTGCTATTATCTGTTCAATAAGATTTGAAACACACACACACACACACACACACACACACAGACAGAGAATATGAGATAATTTAAGCCCAATAAAGTAAACATGCAAAAACATGCAAGTATTCCCCAAAATATTCAACCAAATGAAGTGAAAAACTACAATTAGTCACTACCATTGTTGTCTGTTCAAAATAACTGCACAATATTCCTTCAGGTTTGATTTTTGTCATTTCAGAAAGTAATAACCCAACAAACAACAAATGTGACATCCATTTAAATAATATTTGATTGAAAAATGCACTTGATGTAGGGATTCAATCAATCAACCTAATTTAATTATGACAAAAAATCATCAATCCTAACCATATGCTTTCTATCCATGTAGAGAGAAATTACTGCATAAAGATGAATAAAACCCCATTGTGTTCCCATACTCAAAATCATGATGAAAACTAAATGCGGAGCATACTTGGATTAGCCATAATGGAATGATGAAAGGTTGATGAGAATCAAGATTGGTTTTATGATCTTCCAGATGTAGAGAGCTTTGTTTTCTTCTTTGAATTTTCTCTTCTGATGTGCATAAAGAGAAAAAGAAAGTGAAACTATACATTTTGTCGCTTCTCTCTACAAATGGGGACCATAACCTCTTGTATTTGTAACTGCCATCAGTTACCCCAAATTTGATAATTATAATATGGCCCCTCATCAAATTATAATATCACTAATGGTATCTACACAATTAGCCTTTCATGACATATATGCCCTTAGCCATAATTTTATATTGATTTGACCACTTTAATATTTTGGCTAATAAAATAATGGCCCTAACTCATTCAATTATGTGATATATATATATATATATATATATATATATATATATATATATATATATATATATATATATATGTATGGCCCAAAATTGCTAACAATCTCCCACTAGTCATAAATATATATATCCTTACAATCCTTATGAATGTGTTAGACTTTATGAGCTCAAAATTTGCCATTATATGCCTTGAGCATATTCCAAAAATCTTGTCCATTGATTACATCCGCATGTAGAACCAAAGTAGTTTTCATTGTATCAATCACAACTAAACTCATCAATGATCACTAATGCTGATAGAATCAAATGACATAAACTCATCATGAAATGTGTAACATGAAACTTGCGTGAAGGTGGCCTATACACGTCTATTTTCAATTGGTCCTACTTTACCTTAATGAGATCATTTAATAACCTTAATGTACAAAGTGTAACAATTGAATAATAAAAAAAACACACACACACACACACAACTAAATATATCCAAAAGTCAATGTATGCATACATAAAATCTAACATAGAACATAAAATACATAAAAGTGACTAACTCCCACTAAACCAAAGATTCCTTGAACTGTAAAACACCTATGTGAGCAACAAGCTCATGAAAGACCTTGGGTGGAAGTCCCTTAGTAAGAGGACTTGCTATCATGGATTTTGTCCCTAAGTGTTCTATGGAAATTTGTCCACTCTATTCCCTTTCCTTAACAGCTAGGAACTTGATGTCAATATGCTTTGACTTGGTCGAGCTCCTATTGTTGTTAGAGTACAATACAGTTGATTTATTGTCACAATATAACTTAAGTGGTCTTTCAATTTCCTCCATAATTTGTAGCCCTGTGACAAAATTTCTCTACTATATTCCATGATTTGATGCCTCATAGCATGCCACAAATTCTGCCGCCATAATGGATGAAGTAGTAAGGGTTTACTTGGCACTGCGCCATGAAACCGCACCAACGGCTAACATGAAAATGTAACTCAAAGTGGATCTCAAACTATCAAGGCATCCTACAAAATCCGAGTCAGAATACCCAGTGATCTCCAACTCATCTGACCTCTTCTATGTGAGCATATAATACTTTGTTCTCTTCAAATATCTCATAACTCTTTTGGCTGTTTTCCAATGATTCATTCCTGGATTGCTTAAATATCTGCCTAATACCCCAACTATGAATGCTATATCCGAATGCATACATACTTGGGCATACATCAAACTCCCTGCAGTTGTCTCCCTTAGCAACTGGAGTATCCCCAGATTTACATTCCTGCATGCCAAACCTTTTAAGTATCTTTTTGATATAGCTCCTTGTTAGACAAGTGGCCTCAGATATCTTAAGAAGGAGGGATTGAATTAAGATATCACAAACTATCCCCTAATTAAAAATTCTACTTTGATTTTAACCCAAGTTCCAAGCTCCCTTAAAGATAGATTTCTAAAAGATGATTCAAAATAACCAATCTGAATGTAAATGTAAAGCAACAATAAATAAAATAGTTTAAAGGAAGAGAAAGTGCAAACTCAGTTTTATACTGGTTCGGCCACACCCTTGTGCCTACGTCCAGTCCCCAAGCAACCCACTTGAGAGTTCCACTATCTTGTAAAAAACCCTTTACAAGTTCTGAACCACACAAGGACAACCCTTCCTTTGTGTTCAGATTGCTTTACAACAAGAGACCCTTGGTCTCTGAATCCCTTTTCAGATGTAAGAAGAAGAGAAGAAGAAATCTCTCTTGAAAGAGATAGATTGAACAATGGAGCACTCAAATAATTCCTTATTGAATTGCAAGTGTTTTGGCCAAGGAATGCTTTAGAGGATAAGAATATTTTGCTTTTGAGAGGATAAGACTTTTTGTTCAGAAAAACTTTAAGAAAATTCGTGTTCCAAGTCACATATAAATAGACCTTTGATGGCCATTCAAAAACCATTTGAACAGATGTGACTCTTGGAAATTATTTTCTGAAAATCTCCTCTGGTAATCGATTACAAGACTTGTGTAATCGATTACAGGCTTAAAATTTGAATTCTAACTATTATAAAACGTTCAATAACTACTGGTAATTGATTACCATCCATGTGTAATCGATTACTGGGTGTAAAATTTGAATTCAAATTTCCAATAGCTATTATAAATAGTTTTAGCTGCTGGTAATCGATTACAATACTTATGTAATCGTTTACATGTTTTCAAAAACATCTAAAAACATTTTAAAAGCATTTCAGTAAGTATTTTTGCCACTAGTAATCGATTACATCCTTGTAAAAACATTTTAACTCATATTCTTTGGCCAAACCTCTTGCTGTTTCAACTTGGAATTCCCTTCCTAAGTCTCTAGAGATTATCTTGATCATATATCTTGAATTTCTTGGATTCTTGTCTTGAATTAACCTTGAGAAGCATATGATCCTCTTGAATTAAACTTGAGAAGCGCATGATCCTTTGGCATCATCAAAACATCAAAGTCTTTGCTTATAAAATCTCCCCTTTTTTGATGATGACAATTTAATTCCTAAAATCAAGATACAAGATAGAAGATAGAACGTTCACTCATTCCATACTCCCTCTATGTTTTGGAATTTATGATCTCTTGATTTCTAAGCTTCTAAGCCCCATTTCTCTCTCCCTTTGGCAACATCAAAAAGCCAAAGTATGTGGAAATTAACATAAGGCAGAAAATAACACAGCCATAATCATTCATAAGTCAAAATCAAACATAATTCAGTCATAAAATACTAAGTGCCAAATACTTAAATATAACTAAAGTTCTAAGAATAATGTCTTAAAAAACATAGCCAAATACACGGCGTAAAATCAAATATAATAATAATCTAAATCTATGAAGATGGTGGAGGAAGATTGAAGCACTGACGAACATAACTTATATCCTCCTCAAGCTGAGTGATGCGGGTATCCATGCCTGCAAAGCGAGCATCAATGGCATCGATACGACCATCCAAGGAATCAAAGCGCTCACCAACATAGGTGCAGAGGCCTTGTAACTCTGAAAGAACTTCATGCATGAGGGCTGAGGAGTCATCTCGTTGAGTCGGAGGAGAGGGAGTACGCTCATCTTGCGGAGGTTGCGCATCCTTCTTCAACCATTGCCCATCCATGTCCTTACGGTAGCCAAAGGAGGTTACCACACTGGAACCAATAGCAAATGAACGTTTAACTTGCACAAAGGGCTCAGAATTCAAGGGAATTTCAAAATGTTGAAGAAATAAAGTCACAAGCTGAGGGTAAGGTAGAGGTGTATTACACCGCAATGCCTTATGCATGTGGTGGCGAATCAAATGGGCCCAGTCGATTGGAAGACAGGTCAAGAAAGCCCACATCAAAATCAAGTCATCCTCAGAGGCTTGAGCTAGATTAGAAGAACGAGGCATCAAAATTCTAACAATGATATAGTGCATGATGCGGCAATCAAATGTCAATGAACCGGTAAGAAGTCTGCCGATCATATCCGCCTGGTCAATGCAGACCATGCGGTGGGCATCATGACTGGAGTAATCAAACTTCTAGTCGTCAACAATGGTGCCCTCAAAAGGTGCACCTTGACTGGGTAGTTATGTCAGAGAAAAGAAAAGAGACTCATCAATAATCATAGGAATACCATGCACCTCAGAAATTAAAGTTCCATCCTGAATTTTCAAATTTGAGTAAAAGACTTGTACTAACTCAGGATAATATGGTAGTTTTAATGACATAAAAGGAATCAGACTAGTGTTTTGAAACATTTGATAGCAATCAAATGTTTCCCCATCAAAGAATTCTAGGTCAAGATATTTGGGATCAAGAATTTAATGAGATTGAAAGAGAGAGGAGTATTGGATACGTTGTTCATCAGATGAAAATAGTGTAGAGGATGACAAGGAAGGTGGAATTGGTGCCGGGGATGCTCCGGTGGCTCCGAGACGTGGTGTTCTAGTGTAGAGGATGACAAGGGAGGTGGATGAACCCTTGCACTTCCTGGATGATTCGGCCATTTGATGAAGATTTTGATCGATTGGAATGAAAGAGAATCAAAAATGATTAAGAATGGGCTTTGTGGGAGGTGATTTGGTTGAGAAATGAGTGAGATATGATGGTTGGAAGTTTTGGGAGAAAGGGGGCACCGTAGCTCAAAGTTTTCGTGACTGCAGCTTCTGAAACGTGCCTATTTATAGAAGATGACATTCTATAATCGATTACAAGGTTTGGTAATTGATTACAGGAGCCCTTAGCCTTCTGTTAATCGATTACAGGTTGCTGTAATCAATTACAGGCTATCTGTTCTTGTGTAATCGATTACACGTAATGGTAATCGATTACCAGAACACTAACTAGGCTTTTTCTTCTAAAAATTATCTATGTCTATGCTAAAAACATCTAACTATATCAATCATCAATACTGATACTCATTTTAATTCAATCAAGCAAGCATCAATCACACAATAACACACCAATCAAACATAATCAAAATCTTAGAATCAAATACAATCAATCAATCATCAAACATAAATATTTCAATCAACCAATCAATCCTTATTTATCCAAATCACTAATATCTAATAGGCCTAATTCTCTTCTAATGTAAAAGAATGTTTCTTTGGGGAGAGGTTTTGTGAAGATATCAACAAGCTAATTCTTTGTATCAACAAATTCTAGCACACAATCTCCCTTCAGAACATGATCTCTTAGAAAATGGTGTCTAATTTCTATATGTTTGGTTCTAGAATGTTTAACTAGATTTTTGGAAAGATTGATTGCACTTGTACTATCACACCTAATAGGTATAAGGTCAAGAAGGATTCCATAGTCAGAGAGTTGTTGCTTCATCCATAAAATATGTGCACAACAACTGCCGACATAAATATATTCCGCTTCTACAGTGGATAAAGCGACACTATTTTGTTTCTTACTATGCCAAGAGACTAGAGCAGATCCAATGAATTGACAAGTTCCACTTGTTCTCTTTCTATCTGTTTTAGAACCGGCAAAGTCTGAATCAGAGTATGCTATTAAGGTGCATGTGGAATTCCTAGGATACCATAAACCTATATTCATAGTGCCTAACAAATATCTTATGATTCTTTTAACGACACTAAGATGTGACTGTTTGGGATTTGATTGAAATCTAGCACACATACACACACTAAACATTATATCAGGTCTGCTAATGGATAAATAAAAAAGGCATCCGATCATACCTCGATATTGCTTAACATCTATTGACTGACCGGTTTCATCTTTATCTAAATAGCAAGCAGTGCTCATTGGTGTAGCCATGTGCTTAGCATTTTCCATCCCGAATATGTGAATTAACTCTTTGCAGTACTTGGATTGATTGACAAAAATTCCAGTCTTGGTTTATTTAATTTGTAATCCAAGAAAGAAATTAAGTTCTCCCATCATTGACATTTCAAACTCACTTTGCATGTCATGAGAGAATTCCTTGCACAATAATTCATTAGTAGATCCAAAAATATTATCATCAACATAAATTTGAACCAATAAAATATCATGTAATTTTCTCTTTATGAAAATAGTAGTATCTACTTTGCCTCTTGAGAAATCCTTTTCTAAAAGGAACTTACTCAAATGCTCATACCAAGCCTTAGGGGCTTGCTTTAAGCCATATAAAGCCTTTTTTAATCTAAAAACATGATTAGGCTTGTCTGAGTTTTCAAATCTAGGGGGTTGATTTACATATACTTCCGCTTGAATAAAGCCATTTAAGAATGCACTTTTTACATCCATTTAATAAAGCTTAAAGTCCATTATGGATGCATAGGCTAATACCATTCTGATGGCTTCTAATCTAGCAACTGGAGCATATGTTTCCTCATAATCTATCCCCTCTTCTTGATTATATCCTTTGGCGACTAATCTAGCCTTATTTCTAATAACTATGTCATTTTCATCTAATTTATTTCTAAACACCCATTTTGTCCCAATGATTGGGTAGTTTTCGGGTTTCTCAACTAACTCCCAAACATTATTTCTTTCAAATTGGTTTAGTTCTTCCTGCATAGCTATTATCCAATTTTCATCTATTATGGCTTCATTTAAATTTTTAGGTTCAATCATAGATACAAAAGCCATGTTATTACATAAATCTTTGAGAGAGTGTCTAGTTGTTACCCCTTTTGAGATATCACCAATAATGTTGTCAAGGGAATGATCTCTTGAAGCTTTCCACTCTCTTGGAAGATCATTATTTGCTTTGACTTCTACTGGAGTATCTTCATTGCTTCCTTCTCCTTTTCCTTTATAATCTTCTCCATGAATATGCATTTGTTCTAAAGATTCTGAAATATCATCTAAAATATCCTTTCTTGGAGAAATAACATTAGACTCATCAAAGGAAACATGAATCGATTCTTTAATTGTCATTGTTCTCTTATTATATATTCTATAAGCTTTACTATGCAAAGAATAACCAAGGAAAATTCCTTCATCTGATTTAGCATCAAACTTTCCTAAGTTTTATTTTCCATTGTTTAATACAAAACACTTGCAACCAAAAACATGAAGATGTGAGATGTTTGGTTTCCTACCAGTCGCAACCTACTCTTCGGCGTGAGGGCGACGTGGGACTCACGGGTGCGTCTTCCAAGGGAGGAAAATGCATAGAGTCTCCACCAATGTTTATTCAAGGAAAACGTCGGAAAAACCAGAAATGTGTGGTCTACGAACTTTAATCGTGAAAGGTTCGGGAGTTGTTTTTACGCACGGGGAAGGTATTAGCACCCCACACATCCGTTGTAAGGGACGACAACCTTTAATCAGATGTGCAATATTATGTCTTCAATTTGTTTTATTTTCCCTTTTTTTATGTTTTTATGTCTTTTTATGCCTTTTGTATTTTATATCTTTTTATGGTCGACAAAGGTGTTTCCCTCGCTCCTACGTATCCTCAATTGCGATGAGGAAATCAGACCTACGTAGTTCTTTGAGAACTAAACGTTGGTTAAGTTGTTTTTATCTTTTTTCGCAAGATATATTTTAACTGAACAAAAGGTCATTTAAGGCGTTGGTCCATTAAACGATCTTTTGATTTTGAAAGGAGAGAAACGTTAAGGCGTTGGACCATTAACGATCTCTTGGGGTGGTCGACAAAAGCGGGGCTTTTGCTCCTACGTACCCTCAAGAGCGATGAGGAAATCAGACCTACGTAGTTCTTGCAAAAGTGGTAAAATTACATGTTGATTTTATGCTTTTGAATGGTCCATGTTAACCGATAAAAGTAAAGAGGATCGTTTAAGGCGTTGGACCTTAAAATGGTTTTTAGTGATTTTTGCGGACAAAGCTTGATTTGTGAGTTGATTTTAGCTTTAGTTTCACTTTGGTTATTAGTCAATTCATTCAAGGAAACTTCCAAAGAAAAACGTCCGATTGATTTTTTTTATTATTTTATTCAAAGATATCTTGATTATTTTATCATTATTTTGCATTTTTTTTATTTAACCGAGGTTACAGCGTGAACGATCGGTTGGATTTTATTTTAACAGTGATTAAAGATTACAACACAAATGATCGGTTGAAATTCATTTTATCATTTATTAGGCGAGATAATGGCTTAAATAAACGGTTAAAGCATGTTAAAAGGGAGTACGGAAAACAAACGTAATGAAAACATAAGTACGCAAAACAAATAGGGACCACTAAGGGTGCATATAATGAATTAAAAGATTCAATTTCGGGAACTTACCGGTTGAAGACCGAAGAATGAACGAAGAACGATTAAGAACGGTGAAGAATCTCCATGAAATCGCTTATGGAAATGTCTCGCAAGCATTACGGAGGCACCTCGGCTTGGATATTTTTCACGGAAACAATTTTTCTCAGGCGAGCAGGGTTGCTTCCACCAGAAGGCACCCCCTTCTTTTAGAACCCTCAGGAAGGCCCAAGTGGGCCTGGTTGCTATTTGCACCCCTTTTTCACTAAATACACCCCTTTTGTGTTTTTTTATTGATTTCTTTCCGAAACGTTGCGAAACTTTACGGATTATGCAATGACACCTATTTTCTTTATGGAATGTTGGGAAACTTTACGTCGGTAGCTTCTTCCTTCATATCGCCCGGAGGGACGTACCTCCACAGAACTGCATGACTGTTCTTGTAAGGAAACATAATAGGTCTAACGCCCGACACTGCCGAGGGGTGTCGGGGCCTTTGGGGAGCCGTGTCCCTGGTGAAGTGTATTACCAAGGGTTTAGGCCTTTTAGGACCTTCCTTATCTGCCAACTGCATGCATATATGTTGTTCCTCTTCCCCCTCATTGCTAACCTCAAGCCGGCCTTAGTCTATCATTTGTTGCAATAGATCTCTTACCGTTGAACACGTTTGCATATCATGCAGTACGCCCGGATGCATTAAACATGAATCCTCTTTGTGCTCGCCGCGGGGAATCATGCCCGCCTTTTGCAAGGCTTTGTAGATAAACCTTCTGGAGGTCGTTACATCCTTCAAAAGTTTGAGCTCGTGCAACCTACTCACCTTGATGGCATTAACAGGTCCCCCTCCATGATTGGCATGAGGGTTTGTCGTTATGTTGGGCTCGTCCTCTTGAAATGTCAACCATCCGGCTTCTATCAAGCCTTGGACCTTGCTCTTCAAGGCCAAGCACTGTTTGACCGAGTGGCTTGGGGCTCCCCCATGTTATGCGCAGGTTACGCTAGGGTTATACCACTTTGGGAATGGAGGCTGGAGGACCCTTCCCGGAATCACCATGGCCAATTGGTTGGTGATGAGAGATGGTAAGAGGTCCCCATACGTCATTGGGATCAGGGTGAAAATCTGAGCCTGCCTTGGCAAGAAGTTCCTTGCCGTGTTGGAGCTCGAGCCAAGGTGGGCATTATTGGTCGAGTGAGGTCGGGTTGGAGCCGGAGCCTGAGGAGCTCCCCCTTCTAGGGGCGTGGGCGCCCTTGGCTGGGCGAGTGCTGTGTCGGAAGAGCCCCCAGCGCGAGCCAAAATACTCGGGTGATGTTGTGCGTATTGGTGGGTACCGTCGGGGGTTTGTGGTGGCTTGGGCCACGCAGGTGTTGAAGTGACGGTATGGGCATCTCCCTCTTTCTTCTTTGCCCCAGTTGTTCCGACACTCCTACCGCTGGCACCTACTGGGGAGACGTAATCAAACTTTCCCCTCTTCAAACCCACCTCAATCCTTTCTTCCGCGAAAACTAAGTCCACGAAGCTAGAGAGCATGTAGCCCACTAATTTCTCATAGTAGAATACAGGTAAGGTATCTACTATCATAGTAGCCATTTCTCTCTTGACCATGGGAGGGGCTACTTGCGCTACTAGGTCCCTCCAACGCTGAGCGTATTCTTTAAAAGACTCGTGTTCCTGTTTACTCATGTTTTGCAGTTGAGTTCGATCAGGAGCCATGTCAGAGCTGTACTGATACTGCCTAAGGAAGGTCGTAATTAGATCCTTCCAGGTGCGGATGCGGGAAGCTTCTAGGTTAGTGTACCAGATGACTGCTGCCCCAGCCAAACTATCTTGAAAGAAATGCATCAATAACTTATCGTCCCTAGAATATGCACCCATCTTTCGACAGTACATTTTTAGGTGATTCTTAGGACAAGTCGTCCCTTTATACCTATCGAAGTTAGGTACCTTGAACTTCGGAGGGATGACAACGTTCGGCACAAGGCACAGGTCGGTCATATCTGTGAACGGATAATCGCCGAATCCTTCAACAACCCTCAATCTCTCTTCGATGAGATCGAGTTTCCCCTTTCCTTCCACTGTCGGGGGTGGCTCTCCCACGGATAGAAACATTGGCTGTGTTGGGTGGTTTCGAGGCTCTCCCGTGATGTTGGGTTGTGGTAGTGAGTTGGGCGCCAACCCCTCAGTGGGAAATGGGGAGTATGAGTCGACGTCTCCCTGAGCATGCTTTTGAGGATTCTTGTGGACCCCGTTAGGATGTCGAGGAGGCTCCCCTTCGAGGATGAAGGGAGTAATGTAACCCATGTCTTCATGCATGGTTGGTGGTGTGTAGTTGGGCGGTAAACCGTAGGGGTAAGCACCTTGGTTGTACCCCGGATGGGGGTTGCTGACATGCCCCGGTGTACTCTCCATTAGTCATTTCATTCCCAGCATGGCCTTCATCATAGAAGCCATTTGTTCTTTCAAAGCCGACATGTCGGCTTTCATCTGTTCCTGCACTTCCTCTAGGTCACCCATCGTCCTAGATTTGGATCTGGTGCGATTGGGATGCCTTGGGGCGTGTTTAGTAATGGCGTCTTTCCTAAAGAGACAAAATGTGAGGAGTACGTAATGAGGAATGAATGCATGCTAGAGATAAAGTGTGGGAGTGATTTGATTCGCACTTATTTTTGGAGTAAAATCATGGGATAAACTCATTTTATTTAGAAAGTTATAACTAGTCAAGATCTGAGTGACAATACAAACTCCCTAAAGGCTCCTAATTATATGGGCCATCAAGTCTATCATATGTTGACAATAGCTGAGGAGCTCGTGGATTTCCTCGGGGGCGGAGTACGCGTCTGCCATTGCTTTGGCCTTTGCCAGTAATCGTGGAAGTTCTTGGCTCCTGTTTAAAGTGAGAGCAAACCGGTCCATCCACATCGCCGCTTCTTGATGTAATGAGTCAATCACCCTTCCTCTAGCCTCCTTTTCTGCGTACACTCGGGTGTATTCGTCCGCCACTTCGTGCTCATGGGCGGTGGCCAAATTTAATTCTTCCTTGTACTTGCTGATGATGGCAATTTGTTTCGGTCTCGCATAACCGCTGAGACAAACTCCTCTTTGACCTTAGGCAAGTCTTCAATTCGTCCTTCAGAATTATGCCATCTAATTGCGATTGGTCCCTTTCCTCTCTTCGGAGTTTAAGTTCGTTGTTACTGCCCCACATAGCCCCTCGGAACTTGTTCCGGCCATGTTCTTCCTTGTGGGCCCTCTTTGATGGTGGCTATGTTGATGTCTCTCAGTTCGGCGTTCTCTTTTCGGATCCTAACAGCTGCTAACTTGAATTTTTCTTTGGTTGTTTGGGCTCTCTCAAGCTCTGTTTTAAGGGCTTGTACCTCTTCGTCTTCTTCTGGAGCTTCACCCTCCACCGCTTTAGTAGTTCTCAAATTTGGAAGCCAATCCAGACCTTGTGTGTAGGCTTTCAACCACCTACGGTAACCGTCGATGGGCCCATTGCTACTTCCCCTAAGTTCCTCGTCCTTCTTTTGCACCTTTTCTCATGCCTTGCGGACCCTCTGAAGCACCCTCACGTTGGTGCTATTGAAACCTCGCGCAATAAAAGGTGTGAGGCCTTCCTCTAATGGTGCTCCTCTCATAGGGTAGCCAAATTGTCTTATGGTGAGGATGGGATTGTAATTAATGCAATTAATGCAACCCCTCGTCCCCATCAAGGGAACACTTGATGGAAGCTTGCTTGTGGAGCTTCTATGGAGGCTGGATCTTTGAGCTTCAATGAGGTCCTTCAATGGTGATTTTTCACCATGGAGATGCAGCGGAAGGCAAAGGAGAAGAGGATAGGGGAGGCACCATCCACTAGGGAATAAGCCAAGGAAGAAGGAGCTTCACCACCAAGAATTGCCTTGGATAAGAAGCTTGAAGAGGATGCTTTAATGGAGGAAAAGAAAGAGAGAAGGGGGGAGCACGAAATTGAAGGAATAAAAGAAGGAAAGAAGTGGAACTTTGAAGTGTATCTCATAAGACTTTCATTATCCCGCAAGGGCATTGGGTAGAAGACTCCAAGTAGATTGGGCTAGAGATCCAAGGGAAGGCCCTAGGGTTCTCATGAGCCTTAGGGTATATTTTGAGCCCATGGGCTAAGTATGAGCCCGCTTATCTTTGTAAATATTAGAATAGGTTTTTCCTTCGTTTGGGTCTTGTATTTTGGCCATTCTAGTAGTATAGGGTTTTAGCCTTGTATTTCGGGGCATTTTGAGTAGTCTTTGTAGTAAGGACTTTTTTTTTGTATTTTCATGTTTTTTGTCATGGGGGTGAGCTTAGCTATTATAGGGGGTGTGTAGCTAAGCTCTAGCTTCTCATCTCAAGGAGGTGAGCTTAGCTATTAGAGATGTGTGTGTAGCTAAGCTCTAGCTTCTTTAGGAATCTTCTTAAGGAAGCTTCTCAAGGAGGTGAGCTTAGTTATGAAAGGGGTGTGTGTAGCTAAGCTCTAGCTTCTCAAGGAAGTTTTCTCAAAGAAGCTTCTCAAGGAAGTTTTCTCAAGAAAGCTTCTCAAGGAAGCTACCTAGTCTATAAATAGAAGCATGTGTAACACTTGTTGTAACTTTGATGAATGAGAGTCTTGTGAGACACAACTCAAAGTTCAACTTCTCTCCCTTTTTCTTCCTTCAATTTCGTGATCCCCACTCTCTCTTTCTCTCCCTCTTTCTTTTCCTCCATTGAAGCATCCTCTCCAAGCTTCTTATCCAAGGCTCATCTTGGTGGTGAAGCTCCTTCTTCCATGGCTTATTCCCTAGTGGATGGCGCCTCCTCTCACCTATTCTCCTTTGTCTTCTGCTGCATCTCCATGGTGGAAAATCACCATTGAAGGACCTCATTGAAGCTCAAAGATCCAGCCTCCATAGAAGCCCCACAAGCAAGCTTCCATCAAGTGGTAATCAGAGCACAAGAGCTTCAACTAGGTGCTCCTTAAACCTCCATTAATTTTTTTTCTTTACCTTCTCTTCCATTGTTGTTTCTTCATTTTTCTCCATGTATCTCCTCGCATGTCTTGTTCTAAATGTTGTTAACATGATTCTTTAGAGTTTCCACCGATTAAACTTGCTATAGAAACTAGATTTGATTTTCTATGGTTCAAATTTGTTGTTCTTGTTCTTGAACCATGAATTGTGTTGAGTTTAGGTTCCTTTGAGTTTTGTCTTGTTATTTTTTGTGGCTGAAACCTAAACCATAAAATTCTTACAAAAATATTAAAGTAGAAGAAAACCTCAAAAATCTAGAGTGACTTGTTCACCTATTGCAGTTTTGTCATAGAAGTCATGTCTAGTAATGAAACTTGTCACATAAGATTTCATATGTTGTGCTGAATTTTATTTTCTTGTTTCTTTGTCTAACTCATTTGTTCATGAGTGTATGAAATTATTTTAGCCTATTATTTGATTTGAGTCAAATCTTTCATGTTAATTAGTCCTTAACATGTTCATGCAAAATTCTTAGAGAGTCTTTGATTGTGAACCTTTTCTTGAACTTTTAGGTTTCCTTATGATTGTGTCTATTGTGAATTTGAGTTTTGGTGATTGAATTGCTGGCTGAAATGTTGATCCTAAGTGAATATTGAACTCCTAAAACTGTGGTAAAAAATCCTAGTGAGTTCAACATACATAGGAAGGTTGAAAGTAAGCCCAAGGCAATCAATATACCATGCTTAAAGAAACAAATCGCTGGTGCTGGCAGCTTGGACATACAAACTTGTAAAAATTACTGAGAATTGGTTACTTCGAATTTTTAGCTGAAATTTTTACTGAATTTTCTAGAAATCTGGAAAAAAGTTATAAAAAAGTAAACAAGTGATTTGGATAAAATGAAAAAATACGAAAAATCACACAAGTTGGCAGGAAAATCAGTATCCAGAAAAAAAAGGGTGAAAGGGAAGTGTGCTTGTTGTTTTGGCTCAAAATTTATTCTATAATTGGAAATTTCAATTGAAAATTAGTGTGAAGACAAGTGCCAAAGCTAGAGGTTTGTTGAGTCTTTTTTTTTTAGTTTTTTTTACTCTACTCTAGAGCCATTCTAAGTTTCTCTTTTAGTCTTAGCTTGCTTCTATGTCCTTTTCATTGCTTTAATTGTTGAATAATCCTTGAAAAATTGTCTTGTTAAAAACTCCATTGGTTTATCTTTCATTTCATTTTTTTTGGTCTTTGGTTATTGCTTGTCTCTTTGTTTCCTTGTTTGTGAGTTGCCATATAGGGAATTGGAAAGGAGGATTGGTGTCATCCCTTGAAGAATCTGAGTCAAGAAGCAAGGGGCCAACCACCTTAAGAGCTATTGGACTAAGAAGCACTCCAAATTGAGTGAATCACCAAAGAGAGAACAACCACCAAAATTGAGGACCGTTTTTTAATTTTGTAATTTGCAATTTACTTACCTTCATTGCTTTCAAGTTTTGTAACAAAAAGGCCTTTCATTGGAAGTGTGTTGGGAGCCTCCAATAGGTTACCAAACTTCCATTTGTGTGCAATAATTTTAGGCAATTTTTCCCTAGGATAGTGAGTGTTTTGTTGGGAACCTTGAATTTGGTCATCCAAACACTCTTAGGATTCGCCTAGTTTACATTTCTTGCTTACTTTCATAGCTTATTTCCTTTACCTTCCATTGTCAAACCGCCTAGATAGGTTTCCTTTTACCAATTAGTTTTACCTTATCTTTCACACCTCTTTTAGTGTTTATTTTGGATAGTTTCAACCATAATTTCTTTTACCTTTTGTTTTCAAACCTCCAACAAGAAAGAACCGCAACTTAGGAACCAACATGAGTCATCATTCATCTAGTGTTAATGGCGAGGGTACTAGTCATACAGACCCTTTATCTAGAATCTTAGATGAGTTGAGTTCCCTAAAGTTATGGAAAGAAAAACAAGAGAGAAAAGAAAAAGGAAAAAAAAGAGTGGAAGAAATAAGTCAAGATGAAAGAAAGAAAATAAGAGAGGAAGAAAGAAGAAAAATAATGAAAGAAATGAAAAGAGAAAAACATGCCTCCTATAGAAGTCATAACTCTTGCAAAAGCCTAAGTGAAGAACTTCGTGACTATTACGAAGGAAGGCATAGGTCACATCTTAGACCTCACTCCCATAGAAGAGAAAAGGAAAGAAATCCTCAAGAGGCTAACATTAAACTCTCATACTTCCATGGGAAGGACAATGTAGAGGCTAACATAGATTGGGAAATAAGGGTAGAGCAACAACTTAAAAAGATGTCTACTTCAAAATCTTATGTCTCTCACTCTTATCCAAAGAAAGACCAAGGTCAAGGCATCTTAGGGGTGACACCTTCTAAGCCCAAAGATGATAAGGGAAAGACAATAGAAAAGCAAGCCCCTAAGGCTAGTATGCAAGAGAAAACTAGCTCTATAAAGTGCTTTAAATGTCTTGGAAGAGGACACATTACTTCTCAATGCCCCACCACAAAAACCATGATTATGAGCGGCCAAGACATTTATAGTAGCCAAGATGAGGCTACTACTTCACCTTCCTCTAGTGAAAGTGAAAAAGCAAAAGGGGAAGAATCTAGTGAAGAAATCTACCCCCAAGAAGAAGGACAACCATTAGTGGTTAAAGAGAAGTGCAAGGAGGTAAGTGTCTCCTCCAAGAGTTTAGCTAAGAAGGAAACTCATTTTACAATAAAGACAAACAATAAAGAAACTTTCCCTCTTAGACAACCTCCACATTTTCTCTTTTGTAAAAAGGCACTTGCTAGCATTGCCACACCTCTTGGGCTTGAGTTTATTCCTCAAGTAAAGAAGTTGTTGGATGAGAGTTTGGTTCGCAAGAGCTTAAATCCTTGTGCTTTGTTGGTGCCCAAAATAGGTATTATTAGGCACCAAGTCCCTAAAATAGGTGGTATGATGAATGTTTTGAGTGGTGCAACCCTCTTTTGTAAAATCACTCGTACACCTAACATCTTCATGGTGTGTGTACATAGGGACCCATTAGGTAGGTTTATTCTTATTTTTAGTTTCAATACAAACTTAGGTACTCATATGGGACACCTTAGATTTGTCATACTTTTTGGTAGGAATAATCAATATGAAAATACAGAAAAAGGTATGTTTTATTGCCTTACTTTTCTTAATTTTTCAAATAGTGATCAAGGGGTTCCCATGAACCCTAAGAGAATAAAGGTCATTCCTGAGTGGCCCACTCCACCAAGTATAAGAAAAATTTGGGGCTTCCATGACTTAACAAACTTTAACAAAAGGTTTGTCCCATATTTTTCTATACTTGTAGCACCACTCATTGAGTTGGTGAGAAACCATGTTCCTTCATGGGAAGATGCCCAGGAAATGGGTTTTCAAACCTTACCTTACTTCAACATACCAAACACCACTAATACATATGTTTTTTTTTCTTTTTACAGGTGTTGAGGGAAGGAGCCCAAAGTATAAAGAACCTTGGGATTTGAGGTCAAATCCTTTCCAAGGTGGAGGGAATGATGCAATCCTATCCCGCAAGGGCATTGGGTAGAAGACTCCAAGTAGATTGGGCTAGAGATCCAAGGGAAGGCCCTAGGGTTCTCATGAGCCTTAGGGTATATTTTGAGCCCATGGGCTAAGTATGAGCCCGCTTATCTTTGTAAATATTAGAATAGGTTTTTCCTTCGTTTGGGCCTTGTATTTTGGCCATTCTAGTAGTATAGGGTTTTAGCCTTGTATTTCGGGGCATTTTGAGTAGTCTTTGTAGTAAGGACTTTTTTTTTGTATTTTCATGTTTTTTGTCATGGGGGTGAGCTTAGCTATTATAGGGGGTGTGTAGCTAAGCTCTAGCTTCTCATCTCAAGGAGGTGAGCTTAGCTATTAGAGATGTGTGTGTAGCTAAGCTCTAGCTTCTTTAGGAATCTTCTTAAGGAAGCTTCTCAAGGAGGTGAGCTTAGTTATGAAAGGGGTGTGTGTAGCTAAGCTCTAGCTTCTCAAGGAAGTTTTCTCAAAGAAGCTTCTCAAGGAAGTTTTCTCAAGAAAGCTTCTCAAGGAAGCTACCTAGTCTATAAATAGAAGCATATGTAACACTTGTTGTAACTTTGATGAATGAGAGTCTTGTGAGACACAACTCAAAGTTCAACTTCTCTCCCTTTTTCTTCCTTCAATTTCGTGCTCCCCACTCTCTCTTTCTCTCCCTCTTTCTTTTCCTCCATTGAAGCATCCTCTCCAAGCTTCTTATCCAAGGCTCATCTTGGTGGTGAAGCTCCTTCTTCCATGGCTTATTCCCTAGTGGATGGCGCCTCTTCTCACCTATTCTCCTTTGTCTTCTGCTGCATCTCCATGGTGGAAAATCACCATTGAAGGACCTCATTGAAGCTCAAAGATCCAACCTCCATAGAAGCCCCACAAGCAAGCTTCCATCATTCTTTCCATCGGGGGAACCAATTGACAGACGCTCCTTCTTTGCTTGCTAAGAGTCGGTCCCAGTTTGCCTCCTTTTTCTCGGTGCATGAGTGGTGGCCTTCTATCGGGCAAACAGGTCTCACCTCTTGGCGAAAAAGGTGTGAAACCAACCATACGTAGAGGGCCAGTGTACAACAAACGATCCTTGCACTGTTTTTCTCACATCTTCGGTCGAATGTGTCATATAGATCGGCTAAGATAGCGACAACCAGGCTTTCCCTGCGGTCGTAAAAGGCGAGAAAAGCATAAATCGCTGCTCGGTCCACCAACCCATCCACATTTGGAAAGAGGACCACCCCGAAGATCAAGAGTGCCAGGATGTCCATGAACGGGGCCCATTTGTCTTGACTTGCCAAGGTTCTCGCCTTTTCTTCCAAACATTTCATTGGTATTCCAAGCACCCCATTTTCGACTTGCTTTCCGCGGTCCAATTCCTGTGTTGAGATTTTGACTATTTTGGAAATTCTAGCCAAGGAGGGATAAAAGCCTGAGAAAAGATATGGTTTCCTTCCTCCCAAGGGCATCCCAGGATCTCTTCCAACTCTTCCACCGTGGGTCTTAACTGGAAGTTCCCAAAGGTGTAGCACCTCAAAGGCTGGTCATAATATTGGGCGAGGGAGGCAATGGCCTCCGTGGAGACCTTCGCCATGGTTAGGTCCCAGATCTTACCATAGGCTTTGCGAAAGGCTTGTCGCTGGAGTTGACCCATCAACTATCCTAACTCTTTCAGACTGGCGACTTCTAGGCTCCCTATCTTGACTTGATAGAACTTCTTTTTAAGCCAAGGCGCCTGACTCGATCCCATGTTTTACTAAAGTGGAATAAAAATCCTGTGTGAATCAAGACTCTGACATCTATCACCGGAAAATGGATGAATGCATGAAAAAATGCTTATGGCACAGATGCATTTTACGGATATGAAAGGCCGGGACATCATCTCTTTCTTAAATACAGCATTCGAGCAGCATAGCGCCCGATGCATGCATTTAAGAAAGTGACACAGACCTTTCGACTTCTCGTGACAAAATGAGGGGATCAAAATGCAACCCGTGCATGATGACATGATGCAAATGCGAAAAAAGGTAACAAGGAGATATACACAACATGGAAATATCCACAAATTATCATACAACAAAAAGGGTATATGTCATTTAAGTTTATGTGCATGGTAGTGTTTAACAGGTACGTAGCGTGTTCGCTTCGTGCCCCTATTTTAGGGACCTAAACAGGAGGAACTAAAAAGTTTTTTTAGTGATAATTCCCAAGGTGGTCATATCTCTCTTGACGGTTTCTAGAGGTGTCATTCCCTTTAACAAACATATTGCGGCAGTAGGGACTACCAACAACAATATGTTATCAAAGAGAAAAACTCTAGATGAGGGTTCACTATTATCAAGCAAGTCAGAGACCCAACATGACCACAAATTCACCTTCACTCCTTATGTTCCCATGGACCTGGGTATAGGGCCCTTTTTTTTTAACTCACCGTGTGTGCAAAAAGGTGTTGGTGTTTGTGTGCATCAAATGAATAAATATCTATCTCATGCATACATTAAAAAGCACACTAAAAGCATCAAAGAGTTATATACAAGGGCATAAGATAAAATAAAGGAAAACAAACAAAAGAGAAGTCATGGTAAGGAATGCACATAGATCAAAAATGGCCTAACTCTCTTAAAACAAGTCCCTAGTGGAGTCGCCAACTATCGCAACCTACCCTTCTGCAGGAGGGCGACGCGAGACTCATGGGTGCGTCTTCCAAGGGAGGAAAATGCACGGAGTCGCCACCAACGTTTATTCGAGGAAAACGTCAAAAAAACTGAAAAGGTGTGGTCTACAAACTTTAATCGTGAAAGGTTCAGGAGTTGTTTTTACGCACAGGGAAGGTATTAGCACCCCACGCGTCCATCGCAAGGGATGACAGCCTTTAATCGGATGCACAATATTATATCTTCAATTTGTTTTATTTTCCCTTTTTTACGTTTTTTTTCTTTTTATGCCTTTTGTATTTTTTATCTTTTTGTGGTCGACAAGGGTATTTCCCTCGCTCCTACATATCCTCAATTGCGATGAGGAAATCAGACCTACGTAGTTCTTTGAGAACTAAATGTTGGTTAAGTTGTTTTTATCTTTTTTCGCAAGATATATTTTAACCGAACAAAAGGTCATTTAAGGCGTTGGTCCATTAAACGATCTTTTGATTTTGAAAGGAGAGAAACATTAAGGCGTTGGACCATTAACGATCTCTTGGTTTTTGAAAGTAGAGAAACGTTAAGGCATTGGACCATTAACGATCTCTTGGGGTGGTCGACAAAAGCGGGGCTTTTGCTCCTACGTATCCTCAATTGCGATGAGGAAATCAGACCTACGTAGTTCTTGCAAAAGTGGTAAAATTACATGTTGATTTTATGCTTTTGAACAGTCCATGTTAACCGATAAAAGCAAAGAGGACCGTTTAAGGCGTTGGACCTTAAAATGGTTTTTAGTGATTTTTGCGGACAAAGCTTGATTTGTGAGTTGATTTTAGCTTTAGTTTCACTTTGGTTATTAGTCAATTCATTCAAGGAAACTTCCAAAGAAAAACGTCCAATTGATTTTTTTTTTATTTTATTCAAAGATATTTTGATTATTTTATCATTATTTTGCATTTTGTTTATTTAACCGAGGTTACAACGTGAACGATCGGTTGGATTTTATTTTAACAGTGATTAAACGAGATTACAACACAAATGATCGGTTGAAATTCATTTTATCATTTATTAGGCGAGATAATGGCTTAAATAAATGGTTAAAGCACGTTAAAAGGGGGTACGAAAAACAAACGTAATGGAAACAAAAGTATGCAAAAGAAATAGGGACTACTAAGGGTGCATAGAATGAATTGAAAGATTCGATTTCAGGAACTTACCGGCCGAAGACCGAAGAACGACGAAGAACGAATGAAGAACGATGAAGAACGGTGAAGAATCTCCACGAAATTGCTTACGGAAACGTCTCGAAAGCGTTAAGGAAGCACCTCGGCTTGGATTTTTTTCACGGAAACAATTTTTCTCACTAATTTTGAGAGATTTCTCAATACCAGAAGGGTTGAACATTTTTGCTCTGCCTTCTTTTCCCTATTTATAGGAGAAAAGAGGGAGGTGGTTGTTGCCCAACTCGCCCAGGCGAGCAGGGTTGCTTCCACCAAAAGGCACTGCCTTCTTTTGGAACCCTCAGGAAGGCCCAAGTGGGCTTGGTTGCTATTTGCACCCTTCTTTTCATTAAATACACCCCCCTTTTGTGTTTTTTTTATTGATTTCTTTCCGAAACGTTGTGGAACTTTACGGATTATGCAACGACACCTATTTTCTTTCTTGAATGTTGCAAAACTTTACGGATTACGCAACTATGCTCGTTTTCCTTCCGGAATGTTGCGAAACTTTATGGATTACGCATGGATGCTTGTTTCGAGGGTTCCAAAGGGAGCAAACAAGGTTCAAGGACTGACCGCAAGTACTCCCGGAAAAAATTAGGGTATGACACTACCATTGAACAATTCATATGGAGTTTTCTTTAAAATGGGTCTTATTAAAGCCCTATTCATGATATAGCATGCAGTATTAACGGCTTAAGCCCAAAAATATTTTGGAAGAGGAGTATCATTTAATAAAGTTCTAGCAATTTCTTCCAAAGACCTATTTTTCCTTTCAACAACTTCATTTTGTTGAGGGGTTCTAGGTGCAGAAAAGTTATGTTCAATGCCATGCTTATCAAAAAATAAATCAAATTCTTTATTTTCAAACTCACCCCCATGATCACTCCTAATAGATATAATTTTGAGATTTTTCTTATTTTGAATAACTTTTGCAAGTTTCCTAAATGCTTGAAATGCATCATTCTTATGAGTGATAAATAGTGTCCAAGTATATCTAGAATAATCATCAACAATGACAAGTGCATAATAGCTTCCACCAAAACTCATAATTCTAGAAGGACCAAACAAATCCATATGTAACAAGTGTAATGGTTGAGTAGTTGAAACAATGTTTTTGGATTTGAATGAAACTCTAGTTTGTTTTCCCTTTTGGCATGCATCACACAGTCTATCTTTTTTCAAATTTTAGTTTAGGTAAACCAACAACTAAATCTTTTGAAATTAATTTATTTAATTGTTCCATGTTTATGTGAGCAATTCGTTTATGCCATAGCCATGGATCATCATCTTTGCTAAGAAAACATTGATTATTATCTAGTTTTTGACTTAAGTCTATCATATAAACATTGTTGACTCTAAACCCTACATGCTTTATATTAGTATCACGTTTATGTTCAATGAGACATTTTTGAGAATCAAATGATACTAGATAGCCTTTATCACATAATTGACTAACACTAAGCAAGCTGTGCTTAAGGCCTTCAACAAGTAGAACATTTTCAATGGAGTTTGAAGAGTTCGTACCTATTTTTCCAACTCCAAGAATTCTACCTTTGTTGTTGTCACCATAAGTTACGTGCCCGCTTTTCTTGGGAGAGATATGTGTGAACTATGATGCATCTCCCATCATATGTTTTGAGCACCCGCTATCTATGTACCACTTTTTCCTCAATGGTTCCTACACGATTAACATTGTGACTTAGGTACCCAATTTTTATTGGGTCCTTGAGTGTTAGTGTGAACAATGGATCCTTTTGGGACCCAAATCATTTTAATGTTGTTACAATTTTTCTTAAAATAGCATGTAGATGTTCGATGTCCTTTTCTTCCACAATAAAAACATGTAATGAAAGGAGAATTATATTTTTGTGAGGAAGAAAAGAAACTTTTGTAAAACATTTTCTGTTTTTCTGGTTTGTATCCAATTCCTGCTTTATCAAGAATACATCTTTGATTTCCTAATATGACATCTAGGTTATTCTTGCCAATAGAAAATTTTGCAAGTGAGTTTCTCAAATTTTTAATTTCTTCTACATATTTGCCATAGCATCTACATGAATTTACTTTTTCATTAGTCATAGTAGAAACATGAACTTTATCACTAGATTTAGAGATTGAAACTTCAGTTTTAAGAAGATCTATTTCTTTGTTTAATTTTGAAATTTCTTTCTCTAAATCTGAAATTGTTTTCTTAGATGAAGAAACAAGTTTTGCTAGTTTAATTGATTCACTATGTAATTCAGCAAATGCATCTTGTAACTCATCAAAAGAAATAGATTTGTTAGATGATGTTACGTCTTCGTCGCTTTCATAGTTTTTTCCCATTAAACATAGATTAATCATTTCTTTTTTAGAATCATCAGACGATTCTAAGTCATTATCATCCCATGTGATGTAGGCCTTTTTGTGTTCTTTTCTCAAATAGTCTTCCTTTCAGACTTCTCTATTCTTTTCTTAAAGATTGGACAATCAGCCTTCAGATGTCTGGGTTGATTGCACTCAAAGCATTTTGGAGTTTGAAATGACTCTTCAGTCCTTCTTTTAGGTTTGAAGTTTTGTCTTCTTGGATTTCCTCTCATTCTAATAAATTTGTTGAATCTTTTGACAAAGAGGATAAGATCTTCATCTTCATCTAAGTCAATTGAATCTTCTATGTCACTTTCCTCTTGGATTGAAGATGGGGCTTTAAGAGCAATTCCCTTCTTCTTCTTATCATTTTCTTCATGTTGATTTAGTCTTTGCAACTCCATCTCATGTTCCTGTAATTTTCCAAATAGTGTAGCAAGAGACATAATAGACAAATCTCTAGATTCTGTGATGGCTGTTACCTTTGGTTGCCACTCTCTACTTAGACATCTTAACACTTTATTTATGAGATCCTCGTTTGGAAATATTCTTCCTAATGATGCAAGATGATTAACTATATGTGTGAATCTTTTCTGCATATCTTGTATACTTTCATTTGTCTTCATCCTAAATAATTCATACTCATGAGTTAAAGTATTTATCCTAGATCGTTTGACATTAGTTGTTCCCTCATGTGTAACTTGTAGAGTGTCCCACATATCCTTAACGCTCTTACAATTTGAAACCCTAAAGTATTCATCCATTCCTAGGGCAGAAGTAATGATGTTTTTAGCCTTTAAATTGTACTGCACTAATATTCTTTCATCTTTAGTCCACTCTTCTCTAGGTTTTTCTATTGTTGCATTTCCAGCCACCATGGTGGGTACATAAGGTCTTACTTCTATGGCTTCCCAATATTTAAGTCTATTGCCTCAATGAAGATTTGCATTTGGGTTTTCCAGTAGTGGTAACCCTCTCCATTAAAAATATGAGGCCTATTTATTGAATTTCCTTCTGGGAATAAGAAGTTTGTTGAGGCCATTATTCTTGAAGCTTCTAAACTTTATACAAGAATGAAGCTCTGATACCACTTGTTAGACAAGTGGCCTTATATATCTTAAGAATGGGGGGTTGAATTAAGATATCACAAACTATCCCCTAATTAAAAATTCTACTTTGATTTTAACCCTAGTTCTAAGTTCCCTTAAAGATGATTCAAAATAACCAATCTGAATGTAAATGTAAAGCAACAATAAATAAAAGAGTTTAAGGGAAGAGAAAGTGCAAACTCAGCTTTATACTGGTTCGGCCACACCCTTGTGCCTACATCCAGTCCCCAAGCAACCCGCTTGAGAGTTCCACTATCTTGTAAAAAACCCTTTACAAGTTCTGAACCACACAAGGACAACCCTTCCTTTGTGTTCAGATTGCTTTACAATAAGAGACCCTCAGTCTCTTAATCCCTTTTCAGATGTAAGAAGAAGAGAAGAAGAAATCTCTCTTGAAAGAGATAGATTGAACAATAGAGCACTCAAATAATTCCTTATTGAATTGCAAGTGTTTTGGCCAAGGAATGTTTTAGAGGATAAGACAATTTTGCTTTTGAGAGGATAAGACTTTTTGTTCAGAAAAACTCTAAGCAAATTCGTGTTCCAAGTCACATATAAATAGACCTTTGATGGCCATTCAAAAACCATTTGAACAGATGTGACTCTTGGAAATTATTTTCTGAAAATCTTCTCTCGTATTCAATTACAAGACTTGTGTAATCGATTACAGGCTTAAAATTTGAATTCTACATGTTATAAAATGTTCAATAACTACTGGCAATCGATTACCATCCATGTGTAATCGATTACTTGGTGTAAAATTTGAATTCAAATTTCCAATAGCTGTTATAAATAGTTTTAACTGTTGGTAATCGATTACAATACTTATGTAATCGATTACATGTTTTCAAAAACATCTAAAAACATTTTAAAAGCATTTCAGTAAGTATTTTGGCCACTGGTAACCGATTACATCCTCTGGTAATCGATTACCAGAGAGTAAATCTCTTGTAAAAACATTTTAACTCATATTCTTTGGCCAAACCTCTTGTTGTTTCAACTTGGAATTCCCTTCCTAAGTATCTAGAGATTATCTTGATCATATATCTTGAATTTCTTGGATTCTTGTCTTGAATTAACCTTGAGAAGTGTATGATCCTCTTGAATTAAACTTGAGAAGCGCATGATCCCTTTGCATCATCAAAACATCAAAATCTTTGCTTCTACACTCCTTTGTGATAATCCTTGAATACTCCGAGATTGATCTAGGTGTATCTGAATTCCTAATACAAAGGAGGCATCACCAAAATCTTTCATTTCGATGTTTCTTGGTAGAAATCTCTTGGTTTCGTGCAACATGCCTATATCATTAGTGGCAAGCAGTACGTCATCAACATATAAGACTAGGAAAATGTACTTGCTCCCACTAAATTTGTGATACACACAATCATCAACAAGATTCATCTCGAAACCAAATGAGAGAATTACTTGATGAAATTTGTGGTACTATTGATGAGATGCCTGTTTTAGCCCGTAAATGGATTTTGTCAGTTTACAAACCATATTCTTTGGGTCTCCTGACACAAAGTTTTTTGGTTGCACCATATAAATTGTCTCATCAATGTTGCCATTGAGAAATGTCATCTTGACATCCATTTGATGCAGCTCCAAATCATAATGTGCAATAAGAGCAATGATTGTCCTAAAACAGTCTTTTGATGAAACTGGAGAGAAAGTATCTTTAAAGTCAATCCCTTCCTTTTGGGTATAGCCCTTCACCACAAGACGAGCCTTATACCTCTCCACATTACCTTTGGAATCCCGCTTGGTCTTAAATATCCATTTGCAACCAATGGGTTTCACACCTTCTAGTAATAGGACAAGTTCCTAAACCTTGTTGCCTTGTATGTGTTGGATCAAGTGGCCTCGGAATAATTAAGAAGGAGGGGGGTTGAATTAATTATTAATGTGTCTTGACTAATTAAAAATTTATCCTTCTCAATGTTATTAGATTCAACTAGGCTTTTACTACTAAGTTAAGAACAGAAACAATAACTTAACCAAAAGTAAAAGCGGCAACTAACAGTACACAACGGAAATTAAAAAGTGTAGGGAAGAAGAAGACAAACACAAGATTTATACTGGTTCGGCCACAACTTGTGCCTACATCCAGTCCCCAAGCTTCCAACGGTTCTTGAGATTTCTTTCAACCTTGTAAAATCCTTTACAAGCCAAAGATCCACAAGGGATGTACCCTCCCTTGTTCTCTTTGAACAACCAAGTGGATGTACCCACCACTTGAACTGATCCACAAGAGATGTACCCTCTCCTTTTCTCAATATAACAACCCAAGTAGATGTACCCTCTACTTGTGCTACAAAGGATGTACCCTCCAATGTGTTAGGACAAAGAATTCTTAGGCGGTTAGTCCCTTGAATTCTCTGCGAGGGGGATACAAAAGATATCTCAGGCGGTTAGTCCTTTGAAATCTTTTGTATAAAGGGAAAGGGAAAAGATATATTAGACGGTTAGTCCTTTGAAATCTTTTGTAAGAAATATAAGATATCTCAGGCAGTTAGTCCTTTGGAATCTTTTGTCAAGAGGAAGAAGGGACGAAACCAAAGAATTCTCAGGCGATTAGTCCTTTGAATCTTTTGACAAGAGAAAGAAAAGAATGAAGAAAAAGAATAGCACAAGTTTTTGGTCAATGAACTTTTCATGAAAGAGAAAGTATTGAACAAAAATTCTTAGAAAGATAAAGAGAAATGAATCAGAAAGTTCTGTAAAAAATGTTATAGAAATTCATGCCATGGTCACATATTTATAATTATTTGATGACTCAAGTTAAAGTTTGTGACTCTTGGCAATTTCTTTAAAACTAGTCATCTTTTAAAAATTATGACTCTTTTGAAAACTAGTCACTTAAAAAGCTGTGACTTTTGAAAAAATCTTTAGAAACAAGTCACTTTAAGAATTGTGACTTTTGAAAATTTATTTTTGGAAATCAATCACTGGTAATCGATTACCATTATAGTGTAATCTATTACACATCAAAAGATGTGACTCTTCATGTTTAAAATTGAAAATCAAAACGTTTAGAAACACTGGTAATCGATTGCAAGTATTGTGTAATCGATTACACAAGTTTAAAATGATTTGAAAATGTTTTATCACTAGTTGTGACTCTTGAAATTTGAAATATAACGTTTTAAAACATTGGTAATCGATTACATGATTATGGTAATCAATTACAACTTTGTAAATAAATTTTGAAAATAATGCAGGCTATTGGTAATCGATTACCAGAGAGTAAAACTCTTTGGTAAAAGATTTTGTGAAAAATTCTTGTGCTACTCAATGTTTTTGAAAAACTTTTTTAGTACTTCTCTTGATCGAGTCTTCTCTTGATTCTTGAATCTTGAGTCTTGAATCTTGATCTTGATTGTTCTTGAAACTTGATTATTCTTGAATCTTGATTCTTTGAAACTTGATTCTTGAAGCTTATTGACTCCTGATTCTTTGGAACTTGCTTAACTCTTGATTCTTTGGCATCATCAAAATAATCTTGGAAGTCTTCCTTCCATAGCATGGACTTATACTCCTCATTCATTGCTTCAATCCACTTTTCTGAGTTGGAATCTTGCATGGCTTGATGGAGGTTGACTGGGTCATCTTCCATCATACCATTATTTTCCTCATGTTCTTGAAGAAATACCAAATAATCATCTGGAATAGCACTTCTCCTTTCTCCTGTAGATCTCCACAAAGGTACTGGCTCATGAAGTATAGGTTCTTGAGGATCTTGAGTTTGTTCTTTATGAATGACCAAATTATCTTTAGTGGGAGATTCAATAACAATATCTTGTAGAGGTTCTGAATTTGCTTTATCAAAAGCAACTGTATGAATTGGTTCTGGAATTGTTACTAATTCTTCCTCTAAGACAAAGTCTCTGACCTTATTCTTCCCACCAAACTCAATATCCTCAAAGAATGTGGTAGTTCCCGTCTCAAAAATTGTCTTTAATTTGGGATCATAAAATTTATAGCCCATGGATCTTTCAGAATAACCAATAAAGTAACTGCTCACTGTTTGGGAGTCCAATTTCCTTTCATTTGGCTTATAAGGCCTTGCCTCAACTGGACATCCCTATACATGAAAATGTTTCAGACTAGGCTTTCGCCCAACCCAAAGCTCATAAGGTGTTTTGGCAGCTGCCTTGGTTGGCACTCTATTTAGAATGTAAGCTGCAGTCTCTAGTGCCTCTCCCCAGGGTGACTTTGGTAAGTTAAAATGACAAATCATGCTTCTTACCATATCCTTAAGAGTTTTGTTTCGTCTTTCAACCACACCATTCATGCTAGGTGACCCCAACATGGTGTATTGTGGGACGATTCCACATTCCTCTAGGTACCTGGCAAAAGGCCCCGGACGTTGTTCACCTGAACCGTCATATCTGCCATAGTATTCACCATCACAGTCAGATCTGACACTCTTGATTCTTTGGTTGAGTTGATTTTCAACTTCAAGCTTTAGCGCCCTTAATTTTGAAGCAATATTTGACATTCCCATAATGTATTCCTTGACATTTCCTTTGCCTTGATACTTCATGGAAATGAAGTTCTGAAGAAGAGTACTTGTTTCTGCCTTATCGCTTTTTGCAAAGCGCTTTTCAATTTTAGCAAGGAATTCTTTGACACTAGTTATATCATCTAAAAAAGTACCCCTAAAGACCTCAGGAATGCCACACTTAATGATCATAAGACTCATGTGATTTGAGTTGTGGTGTCCCTAAATAATGACTGGTTTAATAGTAATAAATCAAATCGCAGAAACCATGGGAATTTTTTTTTCTTTTTTCTTTTTTTTTCGCACTGTTATTCATTTCACAGTAATTAAATTCAGAAGGAAAATTATCACTATAGAGTCCTGAATGGATAGTTCATAACTCTGTTCAGATTCATTTCTTTCTGATCACTCATAACCTCCAAACTATTTTTCTCTTTTAAAAATATACCAGCCATCATTTTAGATCGTCACGTGAAAGATAATAAGGTGTGGTCGGTAAACTCTTTTCAAATAAAGTTCGTTAACATTTCTTTTTGTCAAATAATAAGATAAAACATAATTGTTTCCATCATAAAAAACTGTCTAAAATATGGGAGTTTGCAAAATAGCACAGTGACATCTAGAGCAAAGGTAACAACTGTGGTGGCTTCAGCCACAATATATACAATCATCAAAATTTCTATACAAGAGGTCTACCCACCCAAAAATCAAAAGAGTAAACCTAGCAGTCTGAACTAGATACACCTACCCACAAAAAGTATGTACGCCTAATCTAAGGAGCCATCTGCTATGGTAAAGAGTCGTCACTATTCACTATCCCTCCAAGACCACTCTCCTATGTAGAGTCTGCCTCAGATGCTAACATAATATCCTTTGGAGAATCAACATCAGGGAGTGGGTCCTCATCATCCTTTGGGAAGTCAGGGACATCTGCAGCAGGTTTAGGAGGTAACTCCTCTGGGTCCTCTTCAAGATCCTCTTCAGAGGATGACACCTCTATCACTTGAACCGGCTCAACTAGTCGATATGGAGTAGGTGTAGGTAGTATCCACTCCACAGGCTACTGAAGTGTGCGTGCCGGTTGCTCCGGATGTACTAGTGAAGTAGCAGTGAGTCAAATTGTGCCACGAAATCGGCACCTCTCATTGCCTTGGAGGGTCTCCCAAACACCCTCTAGGCACTCCATCACAACGTGATCATGGATCAACTGCACTGCCATCGCGATCTACAAGAGATGAAAGAAAGAGGGTAGACTCTTTCACAAGAAATCTAACTACACAGGTAACAATACAATGCATCCCATAACAACTACGGATAGTCAAAATGTCTTTTTCAAGGGATTTCCTCTCTGGTAAATCGATTACCAAAGTATGTAATCGATTACCAGTGCCCAAAAACGAATTACACAGCCTTTGCACATTGGAATCTAAAAGTTACATTGTGTAATCGATTACACATAAATGGTAATCGATTACCAGTAGCAGGTAACACTATGTAATCGATTACCAGAAGCTACTTAACATCCTGTCTCAATTTTTAAACCCTGTAATCGATTACCAGAGGGTATTTTTTAGATAACACCCAAGATAAATAGCTGGCCAGCCGCCACACAAGCCTCCTTGCTTCGTGGACTTTTGTTCTTTTATTGGTTGACTGCCAGGAGCTCGCCTGTTTAGGTACGTTGCAGGTTCTCACTAGCTGACTATGCCCGGGTTGGGTCGGGATTAGCCAAGCTTGGTTTTGGGCAATAGCACCCCACCTGACGTCCCCAAGGTCTCCTGATCCTCGCAACATATCTCCAGGTACCACTCTGTAGTCAACAAATAAAAGTAGGAAGATTGACTCTTCCATGCTTTCTCACATCAAGCTTATTGGATTATGGGGCACCCGTCATATGTGGTACTAGGTGGCAATCGGGCGATGGCACAAATCAACTATCACATTTCCACAAGCCAGGCATAAGCACACCATCCCCAGCTGCCCACCTTTAAATTTAGCTCACGTGCATGTACGTAGCCTTCTCCTCGTTCCTCTCAGCACCGGGTCCCCATCAACCCCTCCAAGCTTTCACAATATCCAATCAATTCAATCCCATTTGTCATGAAACTACCTTAAACAAAGAAAAACAGAGTGGAGGCAGAAATCTTTGCACAAGATTCATTCAAAATTCCACAGAGTTTTTCCTACCCACATACCTCAGTAACATCCTTTTTGTTCCGATTCGTTAACCATTGGATCGCCTTAAAAATTTAACTGAGGGTTCCTAATACAGAAATCTAAGTTTTGACCGTTGGGATCTACTAGCAAATGTCTAGAACATGAGATATACTGCCTTTCCCGTGACAGCAGAAACTAGCACTGCACAACCATTTTTTCTGCATAATTGGCAGTTTTGCTGCACAATTTGACAGCTTTTTTCTGCATAATTTTGCAGATTTCGAAATCCAGCTTGCATGCATCCAATTTCACTCAAATTGGATCCTACAAGTCCTAAAACATGTATAAATCATGTTCAAGCCAAAAACAAATTTCAAACCAAGGTAAAGAAAATTCTAGGTATCCAAAACCCATCAAATTTAGTGAATTTTCAAGGTTTGAAAGGTGAAAATGAAAATTGGGTGATTTTGGGGTAAACTCTCATCTTCATCAAGTCTATAACATTGAATTAGACTTGCTCAAACTGATTTTAAGGTAAAATTTCCACCTATTCAAAATTACCTCTCAACACTCAATTTACCCTATAAATGGCTCTTTTCTTTCACATTTGTCACTCATTTTCTTCATTTGCTCTGACCAAGCTTTCCTACAAGTCCTAAATGACATTCTAAACTAGAATCAACTCACTTTAGACTCAAATTTCCCCTAACCCCAAATTTGTCTTTCTAACCCTCAAAATCTCACACTTTTCCACCTACAACACTACCATTCTCACATTTAACTCTAAGTTAACTCTCCCCATCCTCTCTACCAGTTTTCTATCAACATTTTAAGCATACATATATCACAAAGCATCATTATTAAACCCTAAATCAACATGGGTAGTTTTGCTTACATCAAACATGTCAAGTTTAACATAATTTCAACAATTTCCTTCACAAACAACTACCCTAAGGCAATAACCTAGTAGAACTACCCATTATAGCTCCCAAAAACCCAACACCCACATATTTCAAGTGAGAAAAAGTCCACCCTTACCTGAAATTTAATGCCCCACAAAGTAGAGGTAGGCTCCTAGACTCCAAAAATAGCTTTTCCTTGCAATTTGTGGTAGAAATGAAGGGAATTTGGAGCTTCAAGAGGGACAACAATGGAGGAGAAGAAAAGGAAGAAAAGAGAGCTGCTGAAATTTTCTAAAGAAAGAGAGAGAAGATTTGGCTTTTTATAAAAAAAATGATTTTTCTTTTCTTTTTCATTTTCTTTTCAAAAGCAAATGCCACATGTCCTACTTTTAATTGGAGCAAAAGGGCCCACCTTTTCCTTTGATTTGACCTCATACTCAGCCATAAAGGAGAAAAAAAATGGACCTTTTTGGAAGCTGAAATCCTGCCTCGGTTTGCGTGCCGCCTCTCTGGTTCTAGTTCCTCGCGTTTCTCTGCACCCGTCGGGGCCCGTTTTCGAAAGTAGGCAATATATATATCAAAACGCTCAAAATGAGACCCTGAGCGTGGTTCAGAGGTTGGTTTTGTTAAATTTTAAGTTGCATGCAAAACGATAATTTTTAGACTAATTAATTGTGAATTAATCTATAACCATCCGGTTATGGGTTACTCTTCGTTAATTAGTCTAGCCCGCGTATCTTTCCCCCAATGTACATACTTCTACCAAGAATATATATATATATACACACTGAATAATATATATATATATATATATATATATATTGTAACACTTACAAAATTCCGGATAGAAATTCTAGGATGTCACATGAGTGATCCCACTTCTCATGAAGTTTCCTTAATGCAATGTCTAGATCTATGCAGCCAAGAACAATTTACATGTTCTCTTTCCAGTCCTTAAAATTTGTACCATTAAGAACCAGAACCGAATTTAGATTAGCAGATATAGAAGCAACAACTGGAAAGATCAAAACAAATAATATAATAAGCTAACAGAACAGTCATCAATGCATTTAAATAACGGTATAACCCATCTCAAGATATCTAGTGCACCATTAATATCAAGTCTTTAGACAGTGGTATTAATTGCTAGTGAAATCCTTGTTGTAATGTTCAAACATTGATATAAAAGCATATCAAATAACAAACCCATCTTTTGATGTGATTTATCATTCACATGCAAAACTTTATGATTATCATACGATTAACATTAGAGGTATGTATGAAAATTAGTTAAATGGCAGCTTTCCTTTGGGCCAATCACCACTCATATATATAATCACACACATTAACATTTCTCCCGAACAATCTACACAAGAGAGGTCACTTTGGTGATATCTTGATTCAATTAGCTCATTGAAATGATAAACAGTTAAAATGATATACCGTAGCTAAATTTTGAACATTGATGCACCAAATCCAAAAATAAAACATTTCTAGAGTAAATTATTTTAACTTTATTTAACAATTTCAAATTTTAGAAGCTCATGATTGTTATTTTAATTTACTGCAGTGACCTCTAAAAGTAAGAACGAGCACAAAGTTATATATTGTTGGTAAGATCAAGCAAAAATATGTAAAATATCTAAATTCATTTAAAATTTAGAATATGCCAGCAGCCTGAATAAATAAAATTTCCAAAATCATACATGAATCAAGTATGGGTGACTCTGATACCAAATTGTAGGGATTCAATCAATCAACCTAATTTTATTCTAACAAACAATCATCAATCCTAACCACATGCTTTCTATCCATGTAGAAAGAAATTACTGCATAAAGATAAAAAAAACCCCATTGTGTTCCCATACTCAAAATCATGATGAAAACTAAATGTGGAAGCGTACCTGGATTAGCCATAATGAATGGTGAAAGGTTGATGAGGATCAAGATTGGTTTTATGATCTTCAAGATGTAGAGAGCTTTATTTTCTTCTTTGAATTTTCTCTTCTGATGGGGATAAAGAGAAAAAGAAAGCGAAACTATACGTTCCGTCGCTTCTCTCTAGACACTCCAAAGCCAAGTAAAGAAAGGATGGCCAAAAAAAATAACACCACTACAAATGAAGGAACTGATTCTACTTTCTTAGCCTATTTATTTTTCACTATTTTTTACATGAACATGATAAAGGTTCATCAGTTTTCTATTTTAAGATTATTAAAGATACGTCAACCTAGGTCTCTAACAAAGTACAAATAGAATAATAGACTATCATCTAAACCCTTTTTCAGATTTAGTTTTGTACAAAAAAGCTGAGACAAAAGTAGAGAAAAGAAGGGGTTACTGGTTTTAATAGTGCAAACGTTTTTTATGGTTCACAAGGTACATCACTCATCAGTGGCTCCATATGCTCTCATAAAAGAAAAAATAGCATGATTAGGACAAAAATTTCAATTTCAGGTGTTTGAGAAGTTACAAACATTTCTATAATCATATGGAAGTTGTGGGATTTCAGAAACACAAATATAAATTGTATTAAAAAAAATATGTAGAAGCAAAGACTTTGCCTTTGATGTTTTAATGATGCCATATGATGGCAATTTCAGAAACACAAAGCTATAAAGAAAGAAGATCCAAGAAGGCGTATATTGCTTGGGATGACAATGACTCATCCGATGGTTCGGAGAAGGAGATCAACCTTCTATCCAAGGACTATGAAAGTGATGAAAACATCTCTCAAGAAGTTTAAGTAAGAAAAACAAAAGGTTGACTTCCATCTTCAAAGATCTAGGCACTTGAATCATGAAAAAGGTAACATCAAAATCATTCTCTTTTAAATTTAGTTGATTGAAATTTTTCTTTCAATTAACTTATTTATATGATGACTAACAAATTATTTTTTTTGTATTGATTGATTGCTATGTGCTTATATGTTTGATTGAGTTATTTTCTTTCTTGAAGCATGAAGTTTATTATTAAAACAAATAGTTGATAGTACATATGATTCTTGCATTATTTTTTTTGTATGATATGTGAATTACTTGCTTAAAAGTCATTCATAAATTTTTTTAATCTATTATGCTATATATATTTATTTTCATATAAGAATTTTTAGATATAAAATATTTTGACCCCTTTTCAAATCCTTTCACTCTAAGAATTCATTTAGCACTTAGTTTTCCTAAAAAGCTCTCTGGTAATCAATTACTACAATACTGTAATCGATTACAGCAAGTCAGGAAGAGTGTAATCGATTACCAAATGTTGTAATCGAGTACAACACGTCCCTGCTCCCATAAATTCAGATTTCAAAAATCAGAAATCAAAAACCTCCATTTCTCTCGTGAAACCCTCATTCCCAATTCGTATTTTTGCCATAACTCACTCATTTCTTATCCAAATCACTTCCCACAAAGCCCAAAATTCATCTTTTATCATTCTCTTACATTTCAACCAATTGAAATTTCGAAAAAGTCTATCAAATGGTAGAACCATCAAAGAAGCGCAAAGGTTCTTCGAGTAGAAGCCAATGGCATTCTGAGGTTCAGGATACTCCAATTCCTTCCTCCATTTCCTCCTCCTCATTGTTCTCATCGGAAGAACAACATATACGGTACACAAACCTCTTCTCCTCTCGTTCAATCATTGACCCTAAGTTCATAGATATGGATTTCTTTTTTGATGAGAGTTTCGAATGCATTCAAGCATTTCAAAACTCAAATCTCATTCCCTTTATGTCTCTAAAATTGCATGTGTATTCTGAATTGGTAAAAACTTTTTATTCTAATATTGAAATTTAAGAAAGTACCTTGATTTCAGAAGTTTATGGGATAAAGATGGTCATTGACCAATCCCTCTTCTATGATTTGACCCAATTGTCTAGTGACAGTGTACCATTTGAAGGTGCACTGGACGATGATTGGAAGTTTGATTTTTCTGTGCATGATGCCCGCCGGTGGTTTGCACCAACCAAGCGGATATGACCAGAAGACTGCTTGCCGGTTCATTGGCTCTTGAAAGCCACATCCTTCACTATCTTATTGTTCGTATCTTACTCCCAAGATCTTCAAACCTTGCACAGGTTTCTGAAGAAGATCTTATAGTCATGTGGGCCTTTCATACCGGCCGACAAATTGATTAGGCACATTTAGTCCGGTATTGCATGCATAAGGCATTGTGATTAAATGCTCCCTTACCTTATCCACATTTAGTCACTCTTTTCCTTCAACATTTTAACATCCCTCTTGATTCTGAACCTTATGTTCCAATCAAGAGATCTTTCTTGATCGGTGCTGCTGTGGTTGCGTCCTTTGGTTACCGCAAAGAGAGTGATGACTTTTGGGTAAAAAAGGGTGCTCAACCAAATGATGATGAAGGAAAATTATCGGTTGAAGGGGACTCTATGGACTCCAAACCTATGTTGGTGAAAGGTTTGATGCTTTGGAACAACAAGTGGACATGCGATTCGATGCAATAAACTCAAGGATCACAAAGGTTGAAGAAGATGTCACCATTATTCGTGACTGCCTTGATTTACCTCTACCACCACCATCAGTTTAGACTTTATTATTATTATTATATTTTGATTTCTAGCCGTGTATTTGGCTATATGCTTATGACATTTGAACACATAGTATTTTTAATATTTGCTTAGTATGACTGAATATTTATGGGTTGCGATATATGACTATGTGGTTTGCATTTCAATTTGGTTTTATTCATGTCTTGCTTCATGTATGGTTAATCTTTTATGTTTGTTTTACAAAGTATGCTTTGTGTATGTTTTAAATTATGTATTTTTTACGCACTTTGGCCTTTTTTATGTTGCCAAAGGGGGAGAAAAAATGGGTATTTTAAGAAATCAAGATATTATATTTTCAAAACTTTAAAATTAAGCATAAATTCAAAAAGAAATGGGGAGAAAGGGATGAGTGAACGGTAGAACAAAACTTGTATGTACTCTCTTGATTTCAGGATTGTCATAATCAAAAAGGGGGAGATTGTGGAAGCAATGCCTTCCAAGGTTATTTTGATGATGCCAAAGAATCAAAAGTTAAGCAAATTCCAAAGATTCAAGAATCTAGTTTCAAGAATCAAGATTCAAGATTCAACAATCAAGTTTCAAGAATCAAGTTTCAAGAATAATCGAGATCAAGATTCGAAGAAACGCAAGGGTTCTTCAAGTTGAAGCCAATGGCACTCCGAGGCTCAGAATAGTCCAATTCCTTCCTCCATTTCCTTCTCCTCATTGTTCTCATCGGAAGAACAACATATATGGTACACAAACCTCTTTTCCTCTCATTCTATCATTGACCCTAAGTTCATAGATATGGATTTCTTTTCTGATGAGAGTTTCGAATGCATTCAAGTATTTCAAAACTCAAATCTCATTTCCTTTATGTCTTTAAAACTGCCGGTGTATTCTGAATTGGTAAAAGCTTTTTATTCTAACCTTGAAATTCAAGAAAGTACCTTGATTTTTGAGGTTTATGGGATAAAGATGGTCATTGACCAATCCCTCTTCTATGATTTGACCCAATTGCCTAGTGAAGGTGTACCATTTGAAGGTACACTGGATGATGATTGGAAATTTGATTTTTCTGTGCATGATGCCCGCCGGTTGGTTTGCACCAACCAAGCGGATATGACCGGAAGGCTGCTTGCCGATTCATTGGCTCTTGAAAGCCACATCCTTCACTATCTTATTGTTCGTATCTTACTCTCAAGATCTTCAAACCTTGCACAGGTTTCTGAAGAAGATCTTATAGTGATGTGAGCCTTTCATACCAGCCGACAAATTGACTGGGCACACCTAGTCCGGCATCACATGCATAAGGCATTGTGATTAAATGCTCATTTGCCCTGTCCTTATTTAGTCACTCTTTTCCTTCAACATTTTAACATCCCTCTTGATTCTGAACCTTATGTTCCAATCAAGAGATCTTTCTTGATCGGTGCTGCTGTGGTTGCGTCCTTTGGTTACCGCAAAGAGCGTGATGGCTCTTGGGTAAAAAAGGGTACTCAACCTAATGATGATGAAGGACAATTACCGGTTGAAGGCGACTCTTCTCTGCTTCAGAGTATTTTGGACAGGTTTGATGGACTTCAAACCTATGTTGGTGAAAGGTTTGATGCTTTGGAACGACAAGTGGACACGTGATTCAATGAAATGGACTCAAGGATCACAAAGGTTGAAGAAGATGTCACCATCATTCGCGACTGCCTTGATTTACCTCCACCACCACCATCAGTTTAGACATTACTATTATTAATAGTATTTTGATTTCTAGCCGTGTATTTGGCTATATTATTATGACATTTGAACACTTAAGTATTTTTTTTAATATTTGCTTAGTATGACTAAACATGATATTTATGGTTTGTGATATATGACTAAGTGGTTTGCATTTCAATTTGGTTTTATTCATGTTTTGCTTTATGTATGTTTTAGAATCTTTTATGTTTGTTTTATAAATTATGCTTTGTGTATGCTTTAAATTATTCATGTTTTATGCACTTTGGCCTTTTTGATGTTGCCAAAGGGGGAGAGAAAAATGGGTATTTTAGAAATCAAGATATTATATTTTCAAAGCCTTAAAATTAAGCATAAATTCAAAAAGAAAGGGGGAGAAATATATGAGTGAACGGTAGAACAAAACTTGTATGTATCCTCTTGATTTCAGGATTGTCATCATCAAAAAGGGGGAGATTGTTGAAGCAATGACTTCCAAGATTATTTTGATGATGCCAAAGAATCAAGAGTTAAGCAAGTTCCAAAGAATCATGCTTCAAGAATCAAGCCTCAAAGAATCAAGATTCAAGAACAATTAAGTTCCAAGATTCAAGATTCAAGAACAACAAAGATCAAGATTCAAGACTCAAGATTCAAGAGAAGTTGATTTCAAGATTCAAGAGAAGAAATCGAGAAGCAACAGTCAAGACTTCACAAGGGAAGTATTTTTGAAAAATCCAAACATAGCACAATTTTGTTTTGCAAAAGAGTTTTCTAAAAAAATTTCTAAGTTACCAAAGTATTTACTCTCTAGTAATCGATTACCAGTGACCAAATTTGATTTCAAAATGTTTTTAACTGATTTGCAATGTTCCAAAATATTTTTCAAAATGGAGTAATCGATTACACTATATTGGTAATCGATTACCAGTGTATCTGAACGTTGGAATTCAAATCCAATTGTGAAGAGTCACAACTTTTCATAAATGCATTGTGTAGTCAATTACATGATTATGGTAATCAATTACCAGTGATAACTTTTGAATAAAAGTTCAAAAGTTGTAACTCTTGACATAATTTTCTCAAGGTTATAACTCTTCCAATGGTTTTCTTGACCAGACATGAAGAGTCTATAAAAGTATGACCTTGACTTGCATTCAATAGAACTTTTACAACTCTTTAACAATTTTTGAGAACTTGTAAGAATTCCTTTCTACTCATCTATCTTCTTGTTCTTCCTTTGCCAAAAAGCTTTTTAAGTTTTGTTTTTCCAAACCTTGTTTTTCTGCAAGTGAAAATTCTGCAGAAAACAAAAGTGTGCTATCTTTTCTTCTCTTCACCCCTTGCCAAAAGAATAGAAGGACTAACCACCAAAATTCTTTTGTGTCTCCCTTCTCTCTTTCCAAGAGAATTCAAAGGACTAACCGCCTAAGAATTCTTTTGATTCTTCCCTTCCCCTTAAGCAAAAGATTTCAAAGGACTAACAGCTTGAGATATCTTTTGTTTCCCCTTACAAAGATTCAAAGGACTAACCGCCTGATAATTCTTTGTCCTAACACATTGGAGGGTACATCATTTGTGGTACAAGTAGAGGGTACATCTACTTGGGGATTGTTATATTGAGAACAAGAGAGGGTACATCTCTTGTGGTTCAGTTCAAGTGGAGGATACATCCACTTGGTTATTCAAAGAGAACAAGGGAGGGTACATCCCTTGTGGATCTTTGGCTTGCAAAGGATTTTACAAGGTTGAAAGAAATCTCAAGAACCGCAAGTTGCTTGGGGACTGGATGTAGGCACGATTTGTGGCCGAACCAGTATAAATCTTGTATTTGTCTTCTTCTTCCCTACACTTTTTAATTTCCGCTGTGTACTTTTAATTATTGCTTTTACTTTTGGTTAAGTTTCTATTTATGTTCTTTACTTTCTTAACTTAGTAGTAAAAGCCTAATTGAATCTAGTAACATTAAGAAGGATATATTTTTAATTAGTCAAGACACATTAATAATTAATTCAACCCCCCCTTCTTAATTATTTCGAGGCCACTTGATCCAACATGCTTAAGATCATCAACAAGTAAAATATTTTCTATGGAGGTAGAAGGATTCGTACCTATTTTTCAACTCCAAGAATTTTACCTTTGTTGTTGTCTCCATAGGTCAGATGTCCACTATTATTGGGAGAAATATGAATAAACTTTGATGCATCTCCCGTCATGTCTTTAGAGCGTCCGCTATCAATGTACCAACTTTTCTCCAAAGAATCCTATTATTTGCTTTCATAGTTTTTGGCCATGAGACTTAGATCCACAACTTCATTTTCAGAGTCTCCAAGTGAATCTATATTGTTATCTTCCTAAGTGATGTAAGCTTTCTTTGCTTTCTTATCATTGAAGGTTTTCTTGTCAGATTTTTCCATTCTTTTCTTGAAACCAGGGCAATCAACTCTTAGATGTCTAGGTTGATTACATTCATAACACTTTGGAATAGAAGACGAATCTTCTCCTCTTTTCTTTGGTTTGAAGTTTGATCTTCTTTCATTTCCTTTGTTTCTTAGGAATTTATTGAATCTCTTTATGAAGAAACTGAAATCATCATCTTCTTCTATTTCATTCAAGTCCTCTTTGTTACTTTCTTCTTGAATTGGAGATGAGGCTTTAAGTGCAATTCCTTTCTTTTTCTTGTCATTTTCTTCATGTTGATTTAGTCTCATAAGTTCCATTTCGTGTTCCTGAAGCTTTCCAAAAAGAGTTGCAAGAGACATGTTAGTGAGATCTCTCGATTCTACAATTGTAGTTACCTTTGGTTGCCATTGCCTGCTTAAACATCTCAACACTTTGTTAATGAGATCTTCATTAGGAAATATTTTTTCCAATGATGCAAAATGATTAACCATATGTGTAAATCTCTTTTGCATATCTTGTATGGTCTCATATTGATTCATTCTAAAGAGTTCATATTCATGTGTGAGAGTGTTTATTCTAGATCTCTTAACATCAGTTGTGCCTTCATGTGTAACTTGTAATGTATCCCATTTTTTTTTTTGGATTTCTACAATTTGAAACTCTGAAATAATCATCCATGCCTAATGCAGAAGTAATTATATTCTTGGCTTTTAAATTATATTGAACCCTTCTTCTTTCATCTTCATCCCATTGTTCTCTAGGTTTTTCTATAGTTGCATTTCCCACTATCATTGTAGGAATGAATGGACCAATTTCAATGGCTTCCCATGTGTTTAAATCTATGGCTTTTATAAAGATCTGCATACGGGGTTTCCAATAGTGATAACCCTCAGGAAATGGAAAGTTAGATGAGGCCATAATTATTCTTGAAGTTTTTAAACTTTAGACAAGAATCCTGCTCTGATACCACATGTTGGACAAGTGGCCACAATAACTTAAGAGGGGGGGGGGGGGTGAATTAAGTTTCAAAATTTTCCCACTAATAAACTTTAATCCCCTTTTAAATGATAGGCTCAGAATGTAGAAGAAGAAGTGATCGAGGCTGTACCCGAATCAAATAAACATTATAATGCAGTAACTAGGAAGTGATCCTAGGTCGTTTCCCAATGAGCAATGACTAACCAAATGTTCATAATATGCTTCGTTATAATAGTAACAAGCAGATTGGAATACGAAATTAATAGTATTAAAAATGTGTTGTTTCCTCTGATTCAGAAGCCATTCTCTTATCCTAGGTTATGAGGATTTCACCCCTGGCAGTTAACCACTTAATCCAACCCTAATTTAATTTACTAAGCGAAAATCAATTTAGGGTTGTCAATATGTGATTAAGCAACACATACACCAATTAACCCCTTGTTCATTAAGCACGAACATAATTTAAGCACAGAGGCAATTAATCGAACACGAAGCGTGCACAGATTAACAAAATGCATGTGGGTTAATTGGTGAAGGGAAAACCGATAGGAGAGCAACATTAAAAACAGAACCTCAAAGAGAGTTATGCTTCATCCTCAGAGGGAAACAACACTAGAAATTTAGCCTTCCATAAGTTCAACAAAAGCAGAAAAGGTAAATGAAACTCGAAGCAAAAACATAAATGAAGCTAAAGGCAGAAAACGTAAATGAAACTAGAAGCAGAAACGTAAATGAAGCTAAAGGCAGAAACCGTAAATGAAGCTAAAAGCATAAGAAGGAACAAAAACGAAATTGCAATTGAAGGCAGAAAATGGAAAAAATGCATTCACGTGAACAGTAATACAAAGCTAAAAACCTAAAACCCTAAAACTCCATGCACTCAGCTTGGGTATTTTCTCCTAAATAATAGAATAGAATTTACACGAATCCCAAGGCTGTTATTTATAAGGGTCACTCAAAGTCACTGGGCCCTATTACATTATTTTGGCCTAAAACGAAATAAAAATAATTGAACGCAATAAAAAATGAAATTAGACAAAATCTAATAAAATTGTCTGCTCTCTTCAAGTCTAATCTGGCTCAGCCCAATAGCTTATAATTATCCTGAAATTGAATTAAAAACACCAAATTAGTCAAGTGGGTCCAATTGATAAAACTGAATAATAAATTTAACAATTAGAGTAAATCAGTAATTAAATTGGTGACAAAAAGGGTTAAGAAATAGGAGAAAATAATGGCACATCAAAATCCCCCATACATAGCCTTTTGCACGCCTGGGCAAAATGAAACAAAAGAACAAAATCCAAGGATATCAAAGAGAGACAAACAAAAACATTTACATATTTCTCAATGAACATCAAGGAATGAAAGGAATGGGTAACATCTAACATGAAGAGATCCAAAGAGTCAAGACATTCATGAAAATCATCCAAGCAACCCAATCATGGCAAAATAGTTAATCAGCTCAAGTGATAAAGCCTCACAAAATATACACTCTATCTCTCAAGTGTCTAGGCTACTATTTACCCTCAAAGCACCCATGAAAACCAACACCACATAAACTTGGCAAGATTCTAAAATTGACAATCAACCCATAAACATAAGCACATGAGGATCAAAAGGTTTTTTAAGGTTGTAATGGGGCCAAGGACAAGGTAGGGAAAAATATGGAATAAGTAGCTAAATCCCAAAGGAATAGAGGAGCAATGGGGAATAAGTGCATATTAAGAAAAAAATAAGAAAACCTAAAGATAAAATTTAAACATAAAGAGTAGAACCAAGAGTCTCATCATTCTTTTTCTATTTAAGATCTTATTCACTCAACTTTATTGGTTTTCTTTTTCTTTTTGTAATTGATTCAACTTAAATTTTTTTTAAAGCGTAGCATTTGAGAAATAGCATATCATTCAGCATGTCCAACATTTAACCAATATACAATGTACATCAAGTATGGCCCAAAATACATTGTGAAGCATAGCCAACAAAACATGTTATCCAATGAAACAAAACCCCCCACACTTATTCCCAATACAATTCCAAAGCTCCAAAATTCCTTAAGGTTAAGGTGAGATCATGGTTTTTCACTTAATTCTTTCACTTCCTTTAAGCTTCCGCTTATGAGTGCACAACTCTTTCAAGAATTTAGCATATCTTGGAATTTGCTTTATTGCATCCAGCAGAGGTATGTTTACCTCTACTCTTCTAAATGTTTCCAAGATCTCCTTCTCTGCCTCTTCCATTTTTTTGTTGGAAATTGCTCTTGGAGGGAATGGAAGAGGGATATGTTGCTGTTGTAAGTCAAAATTACCAGTAGAAGATTCACCTGCATAGAAATTGTTAGGCAACTTACTCTTTAATTTTTTTGTCATCATCTTTTTCTGGAGTAGAGTGAAGTTGGGCAGGTTCATTTGCAGATGAGGAAGATGCTATTGGTTGAGGTCCTTGATACTGCTTTCCCGACCTCAATGTAATGGCACTCACATATTTGGGATTTTGGACAGATTGAGAAGGCAGCTTATCAAAGTTTTGTGATTGAGCTTGGTTCAGCTGGGTGGCCATCTGCCCCATTTGATTTGTTAAACTCTAAATTGAGGCTCTAGTCTCCTGCTGAAACTGCATGTTCTGTATTGTCATTTGCCTCACTAATTCTTCCAATGAAGGTTGAGGAGGGGCCTCAGTAGTGGATTGTTGTCTCTGTTGATGTTGTTGTTGTTGTTGCACTAGAGGAGGAATGAATGGTCTACTTGGACCAACAACATTTTGGAAGGAAGGAGCAGGCTGCTGTTGTTGTTGTTAAGGGCTAGACTATCTGAGATTAAGGTGATTCCTCCATTCGAGATTGTATCTATTGTTGGAGAGGTCATAATTGTTCTGTTGTGGTTGATTTTGCTGCTGATGTTGAGGAGGTCTATTGTAGATGTTTCCAGCATAAGCTTCAGGCTGTTCAATTGCTCCAGATTGCTGCACAGAAGGGCAAAGGTCTGTATGGTGGTCGGTAGAGGAGCATAAACCACAGAGTCTTACGACAGGTACAAATTTTTGATTCATGGCCAGTTGGGTTACCAGGTTAACCAAGGCGTCTAGTTTACCTTCAAGCTTCTTAGTTTCAGATGATGCAGCTGAGTTTGTGGCTACCTCATGCACTCCTCCAATGACTATAGCATCATTTCTAGCGCTAAACTATAAGGAGTTGGAAGCCATCTTCTCATTTAAATTCCTGGCTTCAGTAGGGGTCATGTCTCCAAGGGCTCCACCACTGGCAGCATCTATCATACTTCTCTCCATGTTACTGAGTCCTTCATAAAAATATTGGAGAAGAAGCTGTTCAGAAATCTGGTGGTGAGGGCAGCTGGCGCATAGTTTTTTAAATCTCTCCTAGTATTCATATAGGCTCTCTCCATTGAGTTGCCTAATGCCTGAAATATCCTTTCTGATGGTCGTGGTCTTGGAAGCAGGGAAATTTTTTTCTAAGAATACTCTCTTGAGGTCATCCTAGCTTGTGATGGACCTTGGAGCAAGGTAATATAGCCATTCCTTTGCCACTCCCTCTAAAGAATGAGGAAAGGCCTTCAGAAAGATTTGATCTTCTTGGACATCTGGAGGTTTCATGGTGGAGCAGACAATATGGAATTCTTTTAGATGTTTATGAGGGTCTTAACCTGCAAGACCATGAAACTTGGACAACAAGTGGATCAGTCCAGTTTTAAGAACATATGGGACATCCTCATCAGGGTATTGAATGCACAAGCTTTCATAAGTGAAATCAAGTGCAGCCATTTCCCTTAGAGTCCTCTCACGAGGTGGAGGTTGAGCCATATTTTCAGAATGTTCAAAATCAGAATGTTCAAAATTATAACGCTCAAAATTAGGATGTTCAAAATTACCAACCACAGAATGCTCAGACTCACCAATAACAGAATGCTCAAGATGCTCAAAAGGTACAAAATGTTCAGGGTAATCAAGATGCACACTATGCCTAACTAATCTATGAAATGTCCTATCTATTTCAGGATCAAAGGGTTGTAAGTCAACTGGATTGCCTCTAGACATGCACTATATGCAGCAGTTCATGTGTTTCTCAGACAGGGCAAAAAAGGTGGGTTAAAACTACAGCTATACTCAAACAATATCCAAATGAGCTGATATTTTGTGAGCAATACCCTAAAATCATGAAAATATAGTACACAAATTTTTAGACAAAAGTTCAAAGTCTAACTATGGAATCTGGCTAAGGAAAGTTTAGAAAAATAAAACAATAAAACTTGAAAAATAAAAAACTAGTAAACAGGCGACTTTGGCTAGTTAGAGACCTCAGCCGAGCTTTGCTGGGTTGCCACGGTGTAGGAAATGTTTTTCTACCCCAAATACATATATAATAATAGTCATTCTGATACCAAGAGCAAAAGTTATGGCCGTTTGAAGTTTTGCTAAACACAAGTTCTCACATTTTTTTGAATCTCGCAAATCTGGCCACACCAAGTGTTCCTGGTATTTTTCACACAAAATATGAGTCAAAAGAACCTACCACACCAAAATTCAGCCAAAAATAAAAACCCTAAATATCAAAACAAAAATTGCCAATTAAATTGTAAACAGCTGTCGCTAATTAAGTCGCTATGTAATGCTGTGTGAACAGTAACACAGAATCAGTCTCTAATTTTGTCACTAAGCACTATTCATAGCAAAACATAAAACTGAAATAGGGGAAGCGTTGAAGAAGGGGTCTACTAAATTGCAAAATAGAACATCAAATAAAACAGAACAACGCACTAACACAACACTAACACACTAAACAAAAGAATTAAACGTAAAACAACTAAACACAAAGCATGAATCACTAGTGATTATGAACTTTTTGGACCACTGCTCCCCGGCAACGGCACCAAATTTAATCGAGGTCGTACCCGAATCAAATAAACATTAGAATGTAGTAACTAGGAAGTGATCCTAGGTCGTTTCCCAACGAGCAATGACTAACCAAATATTCATAATATGCTTCGTTATAACAGTAACAATTGGGGGGGGGTGTTTGTTTTGTGAATTTAAGAACAAGTAGATTGGAATACGAAATTAATAGCATTAAAAATGTGTTGTTTCCTCTTATTCAGAAGCCATTCTCTTATCCTAGGTTATGAGGATTTCACCCTTGGCAGTTAACCACTTAATCCAACCCTAATTTAATTTACTAAGCGAAAATCAATTTTGGGTTGTCAATATGTGATTAAGCAACACATACACCAATTAACCCCTTTGTTCATTAAGCATGAACGTAATTTAAGCATAGAGACAATTAATCGAACACGAAGCCTGCACAGATTAACAGAACGCATGTGGGTTAATTGGTGAAGGGAAAATCGATAGGAGAGCAACATTAAAAACAAAACCTCAAAGAGAGTTACGCTTCATCCTCAGAGGGAAACAACACTAGAAATTTAGCCTTCCATAAGTTCAACAAAAGCAGAAAACGTAAATGAAACTAGAAGCAGAAACGTAAATGAAGCTAAAAGCATAAGAAGGAACAAAAACAAAATTGCAATTAAAGGCAGAAAAGGGAAAAATGCATTCACGTGAACAGTAATACAAAGCTAAAACGTAAAACCCTAAAACTCCATGCACTGAGCTTGGGTATTTTCTCCTAAATAATAGAATAGAATTTAACAAATCCCAAGGCTGCTATTTATAAGGGTCACTCAAAGTCACTGGACCCTATTACATTATTTTTGCCTAAAATGAAATAAAAATAACTGAACGCAATAAAAAATGAAATTAGACGAAATCTAATAAAATTGTCTACTCTCTTCAAGTCCAATCTAGCTCAGCCCAATAGCTTATAATTATCCTGAAATTGAATTAAAAACACCAAATTAGTCAAGTGGGCCCAATTGATAAAACTGAATAATAAATTTAACAATTAGAGTAAATCAATAATTAAATTGGTGACAAAAAGGTTTAACAAATTGGAGAAAATAATGGCACATCAAGAAGCAACAATCAATTTAATAATGTTCTTTAAACGTGCAAGACAAAATTGATTGCAATAAAATAAATAACATAAGGAAAAGAAAATTGCAAACTCGATTTATACTGGTTCGGCCACTTCCCGTGCCTAAGTCCAGTCCTCAAGCAACCCACTTGAGATTTTCCACTATCTCTGTAAATCCTTTACAGACTTTGAACACACCTTTGGATCTCTTACCCTTGTGTTCAAGATTCTCCAATACACAACCAGTCTCTTAATTACAATTCTCACAATCCAAGAGACAACTAGTCTCTTGATTACAATTGAGTTTATGAGATGAATAGAAATATTTCTCTCCTTTAGAGTAAATGATACAAATTGAAGTTACTAGAAGGATTCTCAATAGATTTGCAAGTGTTTGGCCAAGAGTTGATGAGAGAGCATTTGACAATTAAGTTTTCTTAGAATATCTCTTTCTTGCTTTTCGAAGTCAGACACATATATATAGGTCCATTGTGCCTTTTCAAAATGGTTTGAATAGATGTGTCTTTTCAAAAAGCTTTTCTGAAATTTTCAAATTTCAAATTTCAATTTTCATTTTTCAATTTTCAATTTTCAAATTTCAAATTTCAAACTTTCTGAAAAAGCTTTTTAAAATAATTTTACTTCTAGTAATCGATTACAATGTCTGGTAATTGATTACCAGTGAAAAAATGTCTTTTTCAAAAAATGTTAAAAATATTCTAAAACCTTTTTATAATCAATTTAAAAACTATGTTGTGATGTGAAACCTCTGCAATCACTAAGATACTCTTTTAACAAAGATATACTAAGACTTAGCTTTCTTCTTGATCTTTGTTTTCTTGGTCTTGATTTAATATCGAAGCAATCTCTGTTTGCTTAACCTTGAATGTTTCTTGAAGTTATCTTTTTTATTATACTTTGGCATCATAAAAAACTTGTATTAATACATTCACAATTATGACTGAAAAATTATAGAACTTAAAATCAACACAAAAACATGATTCAAGAGTAGATCTATAAAATTTGAACCATAGAAATGCAAGAACAAGTGTAGATGATCGAGGCCATACCCGAATCAAATAAACATTAAAAATGCAGTATCTAGGAAGTGATCCTAGGTCGTCTCCCAATGAGCAATGGTCAACCAAACGTTCATAACAGATAGTAGGCAAATAGTAACGAATTGGGGGGGGGGGGTTGTTTGCTTTTGTAAATTAAACAACGAATAGATGTGAATTAGAAAATATCAAAATTAAAACACGTTGCTTCCCCTTGATTCACAAGCAAGTATCTTATCCAAGGTTACGAGAGTTTATCCTTTATCAGTTCAACCACTTAATCCAACCCTAAATTAAATTAATAAGCGAAATTTAACATAAGGCATTCATTATGTGATTAAGCAACACATACACCAATTAATCATGAACGATCATTAAGCATGAATGTAAATTAAGCGCAGAGACAATTAATCAAGCACTAAGCATGCATGAATTAATAGCAACAAATACAGAGTAATTGGTGAAGAGGAAAATTGATCAAAATTGAATAGTAATAATAGAACCTCAAAGAGAGTTGTGCTTGATCCTCAAGAGAAAACAACGTTGGAGACTTAGCCTTCCATTAATCAATAGAGAACAAAATTTTATTGCTAAAATGAAAAGTAAAAACTGGAATTGCAAAACGAAAAAGTGTCTAAAAGAAGAAGAGAAGCCTAAAACTAAAAACGAAAGAGGAGCCCCCCAACTAGAGCCTTGGTGCTGTTATATATTATCAGCCCCAAAGCTTACAAATCTGTTTTAAGTCCAAGCTCATAAATAAAATAAAATCTAGACAAGATAAGATAAGATTTGATAAAATAAAATATAGATGAAATAAATCTAAATAAGATAAGATAAGATAAGATCTAGATGAAATAATGTCTAGATTAGATAAAATCTAGATAAGATTTGATAAAATTGTCTGCTCTCTTCAAGTCCAAGCCCAATTCTGGATTCAAGCCCAATTGCTTATAATTCTCCTGAAATTAAATTAAAAACACAAAATTAGTCCAATAGGCCCAAATGATAAAACTGCATAATTAATTTGACAATCAATTTATTGTTTTGAATCTACTCTAAACAGCACCAAACCACAATACAATGGAGGAGATACATGGAGAATAAGATGAAGAACAAAAAATTAAAGTAAATTGACCGAACAAAAAGATAGAGGAAGCAAAAGAACATCACCTAGATGAAGATGCTCTTGATACCACATGATGTAGCTCCATGTGGAGGTTGTAGGCCTTGGATATTCTTCATCAATGGAGTCCTTTGCTTCTTGATGATCAATGGCAGCGGAATGGAGAAGGAAGAAAGATGATTTAGAGATGCCACTTCAAGGAGAAGTTGAGTCAAGAAGAAGCTTACCACCATAGGAAGCCATGGATAAGGGCTTGAAGGTAGGAGAAGATGAGTGGAGGGAGAGGGAGAGAAGGAGCATGAAATTTTGTACCTCAAATGAGGTCTGAACTTTGAAGTGTAATTCTCAAATGATCAAAGTTGAAAAGAATGCATACACAAGACCTCTATTTATAGCCTAAGTGTCACACAAAATTAGAGAGAAATTTTAATTTCTATTCAAATTTCACTTGAATTTGAATTTGAATTTGTGGAGCCAAAATTTAACTAATTATGATTAGTGAATTTTAGCCATGGTTCAGCCCATTAATCCAAGATCAAGTCCAATATTCTCCACCAAGTGTGCTTAGGTGTCATGAGACATGTAAAACATGAAGGACATGCACAAAGTGTGACTATATGATGTGGCAATGGGGTGTAGCAAGAAAATGCTTATTGGATCAAGTGGCCTCAGAATAATTAAGAAGGGTGGTTGAATTAATTATTCCTAAACCTTTACTAATTAAAAATTTACTCTTCTAAGGCTTTTACTATGTTGTTAAGTAAATAAAGAGCAGAAAAGAAACTTAACCAAAAGTAAAAACAGGAATTAAAATGCACAGCGGAAATTAAAAGAGTAGGGAAGAGGGAGACAAACACACAAGAGTTTTATATTGGTTCAGCAAAAACCCGTGCCTACATCCAGTCCCTAAGCGACCTGCGGTCCTTGAGATTTCTTTTCCAACCTTGTAAAAATCCTTTTACAAGTAAAGATCCACAAGGGATGTACCCTTCCTTGTTCTCTTTGAACAACTTAGTGGATGTACCCTCCACTAGAACTGATCCATAAGAGATGTACCCTCTCTTGTTCTTAGTCAACAACCCAAGTAGATGTACCCTCTACTTGTACCACAAAGGATGTACCTCCAATGTGTTAAGACAAAGTTCTCAGGTAGTTAAACCTTTGAAACTTTGTGAATAGGGATACAAAAGAATTCTCAGGCAGTTAGTCCTTTGAAATCTTTTGTATATGGGAAAGGGAAGAATCAAAAGAATTCTCAGACTGTGTCATTTTGAATTCTTTGACAAGGGAGAAGGGAGACACAAAAGAATTCAGGCGGTTAGTCCTTCGTTCTTTTGGAAAAGGGTGAAGAGAGACACAAAAAGAATTTAGGCGGTTAGTCCTTGGCGAATTCTTTTTGGCAAAGGGAGAAAGGAATGAAAAAGATGAATAGCACAAGTTTTCAAGGTTTAGAAAACCAGAAAACTTTAGAAAGCTTTTGACAAAGAAAAAAGAAGAAGTTCAAAGAGACTCAGAAATCAATGTGGAAAAATTGCTTGTGTAAAGAATGAATTGGAAAAGATAGATGTTTTAAATGCAAAACAAAGCATTGCTTTTATAGAAGAGTTACGACCTTTATAAAAACTTAAAACCAATTTGAAAAAGTCAAAAACTATTTGAAGAGTTACATCTTTTGATTTGTTCAAAAACTATCACTGGTAATCGATTACCAAATCAGTGTAATCGATTACACAAAGCCTTTTTGTGAAAGGATGTGACTGTTCACTTTTGAATTTGAATTTCAACATTCAAGCACACTGGTAATAGATTACCAAAATATTGTAATCGATTACAACATTTTGAAATCAATTGGAACGTTGTAAATTCAGTTGAAAACTTTTTCAAAACCATTTTGCTACTGGTAATCGATTACAACAATCTGGTAATCAATTACCAGAGAGTAAAAACTCTTTGGTAAAAAGGTTTTGAGAAAAATCCATGTGCTACTCAGTTTTTGAAAAAACTTTTCCATACCTATCTTGATTAAGTCTTCTCTTGATTCTTGATTCTTGAGTCTTGAATCTTGATCTTGATTCTTGAAACTTGAATCTTGAAACTTGATTCTTGATTCTTGAAATCAAATTTCCTCTTGAACCTTGAAGTGTTCTTGTTTCATTCTTGAACTCGTTCTTTGATTCTTGAGATCATCATCTTTGTTATCATGATGTGTTCTTGACTTTTGAGCTTTTTGTCATCACCTTTGTTATCATCAAAACTTCTCTGAATTATTCTTGATTCATCATGAAGCTTGCTTCTACAATTCTCACCTCCCCTTAGGAAGGTCCAAAATTTAATTAGATTAGGCTTCTCCCAGTTCAATTAAATTTATCTCCCAACACAAATATTAAATAATGCACTTAATGCATGTGAAATTACAAAACTATCCCTAATACAAAAACTAGTCTAGGTGCCCTAAAATACAAGGGCTGGAAAATCCTACATTACTAGGGTACCCTCCCTACACTATGGAGCCTAAATAGAAGGCCCAAAAATATTGAAACCCTAATCTACTATGTACAAAGATGAGTGGGCTCATACTTAGCCCATGGGCCCAAAATCTATCCTAAGGCTCATGAGAACCCCATGGTCTTCTCTTGCATCTTTGGCCCAATCTTATTGGAGTCTTCTATCCAATGCCCTTGGGGGGTAGGATTGCATCAATGGGTCCACACTAAGTGATGAATTTTCGGTAAACTTAGCTTGCTGTTCTCGTGTCTTCCTTTTCTCGTCCATCATTTTTTTTTAAGTAGATCATAACCCCCATGAGACAGTAAGTGGGGGCAGTCATTGTATTTTTGAATTTCTTGGGCCTTTTTCTGTATTCCCTTACAAAAAAACAATTTTTTTTTGACAAATTAGTGAATAAAAAGAAGATACTAAATTCAATTTTAAATACAAAACTACTTAAATAAACCTGTCAATTAGGGGTTTGGCGGCTTTTTGCAAATTCGGCCCAAGTTGCTGCATCAATACCATACTTAACAGAAGGATCATCTTTTTGTTGACCCTCATTGTCAGCATAAACATATTTTGTCATAAGGGAGGACTTAAATTGCCTTCATCTAGTAGCGACCATTGACATGACCTTCTTTTTGGCATTGTCACCTTCAGGGATGTCAAATTTTCCCTCTAAATCAAAATTGTTATGTAACAATTAGTAAATAATCATGTTTTGAAATTAATTAAAGAAAACCAAATACAAATGTCAACTTAAATATGCATTTACCAAAATGTCATAGCATATTAGGTTCTTTAAAGATTCTGGTACAACATTCCAATTGGAGAGGACAATGGGAATTTTTTCTCACGCTACAACCCCCAGATACTATCGAACTTTCCTTTATAGGGGCTTAATCCTCTCCCAGTGACAAAATTGACATTAATTGTTGGTCGTGGCTGATCCAAGCTTCGGAAAATCAACCTTATTTGCTGGGTGGATTTTCTAGTCCTCCTAAACGTAGCCTCTGAAGGAATATCTGAATGTGGAGGGGACCTTGGGGGTGTTGCCATGAATCTGCGCAGTCAAGCCAATTGAGTTAGGACATAATCAGTTATATAAGCAACATATAAGCATTAAGTTGTAAATATCCAAATATATAAATGTATTACAATTATGCGATATGTTATATACATTACTTTGTTCATATGCAGTTATGCAGGAATATTTTGCCATAAACCTTCATCATGATCATTACGATTTGCTTGTACATCATCCTCCTGATATTCACCATTTATGAAAGGAATTTGTTGGGAGAAAGTCGACATCTCATTGACATCAAGTGTTGAACCATCAATATGGTCATTGATACAATTTGTTCTCCCTTGTAGAACCATTGTCCATCTTGAGTTGCAAGAATCTTAGACATGAAACACCTGTCTAGCTTACGCTGCCATGATGAATGGGTCGTTGTTATAACCAACCTTTTGAAGGTCTACTAATGTAAATCCCATTTATTCTAAATGTATCCTGGTATTTCCATTTACCCACTGATACTTGAAGACAGACACTTTAAATTCACCATAATCAAGCTCCCAAATATCTTCAACGACTCCATAGTAAAGCATGGACGCTTGAATCAGATTGTTATCAGAAGCACTACAAAAGTGATCTGAATAAGGCACTCTAAATTCACCGTAATCAAGATCCCAAATATCTTCAATGACTCCATAGTAAAGCATGGATGCTTGAATCAGATTGTTATCAGAAGCACTACAAAAGTGATTTGAATGACCATCAACATCACCCCACTATTCTACACACTACTTTTTCCATCCTGTGACTTTGTGCAGAAAGAATAGTGATTGATATCATATCCCTTCCAAGTTGGAACATTGAGATTTGGACCAACAACTAACAGTCTTAATGTCTTTGAAGCACTGTCATATGCTAAGATTGTTTGTCTAAACCAATTGATGAAAGTTCTATTGTGCTCTTGCAACAACCTCATCTTGTTTATTTTTCGGTGAGTATCTATGACAAGTATTTTGTGAGCATCTATGTATGGGATCACCTCTGCTGTGTTGTTTAATACGTACAGATGAGCTTGTGACAGCTGCTAGCGATCCATGGTCACAACATTGAATCCTCGTATGCCCCTACTTTGAATCATGGAGTCATGACGACTTTGAGGAACCCCGACCGGTGTATCGATATTTATATACTCTAACAAAACTCAATAGCTTCTTCAGCAACATATCTTTCAACAATGTTTGCTTGCGGTTGATATTGATTATTTGTATATCCTTTCAACACCTTCATGTAGTACTCAACCAAATACATTCAATGTAAAAAGATAGGCCCACAGAACCGAATCTCCCATACAAGAAGTGAATCATGATGTAAAAAGATGACGATGGAAAATACATCTCCAATTCACAAAGGAAGATGGAAGCTGCATTCTCCAAATTACCCAACTGTTGAGGGTCAATAACCTTGCTACAGATAACATTAAAGAAAAAACACGAGCGTTATGGAAAGCCTAACTTTTTCTAGCAAGATACCACGAATGGCCACTGGCAAGAATTGTTGCATTAACACGTGACAATCATCAGATTTCAAGCCAACCAATTTCAAATCCTTAACTGACACAAGGCTCTTGATATTTGAAGAGTATCCTTGTGGGACTTTCAAATTTTTGAGACAATGACAAAAACTTTTTTTTCTCTGTCGTTGACATTGTGTGACATGCTGGGGGCATATACGTTCGATCACCTCATGAAACTAGATGCAATTGGTCTCGTATACCCATGTCAACAAAATCTTGATGACATTTCAAACCATCATTTGTCTTGCCTTTAATGTTAAGAAGGGTGCCAATCAAACTATCACACCCACTTTTCTCGACATGCAATACATCCACACAATGTCGTACATGTAGATCGCACTAGTAAGGAGGATCAATGAATATTGACCTTTTCTTCCAAATGTTCTTCCCAAACACGTCCTTTTTGTGTCTTTTATCGAGGTCGTACCCGAATCAAATAAACATTAAAATGCAGTAACTAGGAAGTGATCCTAGGTCGTCTCCCAACGAGCAATGGTCAAGCAAATGTTCATAACAGATAGTAGGAAAATAGTAACGAATTAGGGGGGGGGGTTGTTGTTTTTGTAAATTAAACAGCGAGTAAAATTGAATTAGAAAATATCAGAATTAAAACATGTTGCTTCCCCTTGATTCACAATCAAGTCTCTTATCCTAGGTTACGAGAGTTTATCCTTTATCAGTTCAACCTCTTAATCCAACCCTAAATTAAATTACTAAGCGAAATTTAACATAAGGAATTCATTATGCGATTAAGCAACACATACACCAATTAATCATAAATGATCATTAAGCATGAACATAAATTAAGCACAGAGACAATTAATCAAGCACTAAGCATGCATGAATTAATAGCAACAAATACAGAGTAATTAGTGAAGAGGAAAAACTGATAAAAATTTAATAGTAATAATAGAACCTCAAAGAGAACTGTGCTTGATCCTCAAGAGAAAACAACGCTGGAGACTTAGCCTTCCATTGATCAATAGAGAACGAAATTTTATTGCTAAAATGAAAAGTAACAACTGGAAATGCAAAACGAAAAGGTGTCTAAAAGAAGAAGAGAAGCCTAAAACTAAAACGGAAAAGAGAGAGAGAAGAGAGAAGAGAGAGGACCTAAACTAGAACCTTGGTGCTGTTATATAGTTTTCCAGCCCCAAAGCTTACAAATCTGTTTTAAATCCAAGCCCATAAATAAAATCAAATCAAATCTAGATAAGATAAGATAAGATAAGATCTAGATGAAATAATATCTTGATGAGATCAAATCTAAATAATATCTAGATAAGGTAAGATAAGATAAGATAAGATCTAATTTTGTAGAATAAAATAGTCTGTCCTCTTCAGATTCAAGCCCAATTCTGGATTCAAGCCCAATGCTTCATTAATTCCTGAAATTAGATTAAAAACATCAAATTAGCTGAATGGGCCCAAATAATAAAACTGCCTAATTAATTTGACAATTATGACTAATCAGTACTTAAAATGGTGCAAAAAGGGTTAAGAAATAGGAGAAAATAATGGCACATCAGTCTTACCGAAGATAGATATGATGTCTTTCACCCGATGATAAACTTTGTGTCCAGCTAATGGTTTAGGCGCACTTTCAATCTCATTCTCTCTATTAAATGCTTTCTTCAATCACCGGCACGAGTGATAAGGTTTCAAAAATCTTCGGTGCCTTGTATATACTGTCTTCTTTCCATATTTCAGTTGGATGTAACTCGTTTTTTTCTCACAATTAGGACATGTGTGGTGTTCTTTAGCACTATATCCTCTCAAATTCCCATAAGCAGGAGAGTCATTAATGGTGGAAAATATCATTGCATGTAACCTGAAGGTTTGTTGAACATTCTCATCATACACATCAGCCCCGTCTACCTACAATTTTCTCAATTCTTCAATCAAGGGAATAATATAGACATCAATATCATTTCCTGGCTATCTTGGGCCTAGATCATGGTGAAAAACATTTGCTACAAGTCCATTAAGAAGTTCAAAATCATCCATAGTGATCATATAATTTTGCTACTAGTTTTATACAATAAAAAAAATATATGCTACAAAAAACAATCTAAGAAAGATTCCCTAACTAACTTGTGTGTATATACTTCATGCCTCAAAGAAGCTAATACAAAAAAAGAAAATGGTAATGCTCCGGTGTCAGATCATCATTAGCTTCGATGACCTCATGTAAATTCCATGAGTTCGAAGACAACATATATATATATATATATATATATATATATATATATATATATATATATATATATATATATATATATATATATATATATATATCTTTGAATTCCCTTCTAGAAGGAGGTAACAAAATATGTTTGATTTCCACAATATGTTTGAAATGATTTGCAAAACAAATTCCACATTTAGGATACTTTAAAAATGAATAGAACTCATTTCGTTTAAGTAATTTACTTTATTACCCTAGAATATACAAAGTAGGACTAAACTAGTAAGGGCCAAATTATCAATTCAAATAATTAAAACTAAAATCAAAACCAACCAAATTTCAATGGATTTTTAAATACACATAAAAATGATTTTAAAAATCTAATCAATTTATGACTTTCCAAATAAAGAAATTTACTTAGAAATCAAATCAATTCATAATGTTGATTCAAACACACTAACACTAACAATTTTCAGTATAAGGCTTGCTATAGCCATACACAGTAGAGTAGAGCTGAACAAGGCACATTGTCAAAGATGTAAATGACATATCAATGAAAAATTCATGATCTGTCTCGAGCTCCGAAAAAATTCTTGATCTGTGTCGAGCTCCGAAAATTTGTAGTAAATGACATAAAAATGCTCATATGAGAAGTACCTGAAATTCTGTAAGATAATTAATGAAGCAAATACAAAGACAAAAAAATTTCAATTCTACAAAGAGAAATAAATTGAAAATGAAAGTCAATCATGGATTTGCCATAACTTTGGGATCAAATTACTCAAGACTGAACATCAACCAAGTACAACAAGAAGAATAAAGGAAGTGGCTCACATATTAGAGTTGTGTTAGAGTAATTACTGTTCTATTATCTAGTTCAAATATATATATATATATATATATATATATATATATAAACACACACACACACACACACACACCAGAGATCATCAGAAAGAGATCAAACGAACAAATAGGAAGTAAGAATGCAGGATGAAACAAATATATAGTAAGATCAAGAATTAAAAAGAAAATATAAATCAAAGGAAAACTGTAAAACAAATTAAAAAGAAAGCAACATAAAAGAAACTGAAGCGGCGGCAGAGCCGCACAGAATCAGTCAAGAGGGAGAAGAGATATGAGAATAAAACTTTGAGTTTATTGAAATGGAAAGAAAAGCTTACAAAGATTGTTTCCTTGCAGAGCTTCTCTCTCTAAAAACCAAAATCTAACTATCTGAAAGGGTGCCTCATAAATGAGTTGGGGACTCCTTAAATAGCAAATTTTTTTACTGTAGCTATAGTACCGGTTTTGTGACCGGAACTATTTACATAGTACAAGTAATTTAATCATCATTTAGAGAAATACCAAAACAATCATCTTCATTTTGGTAGAAGGGGTCATCTTCTACTTCTGAAGAATTATTTTCTTCCTTCTTTGAGGAAGAGCCTTCGTCTTCTTCTTGTTGGAGAAGCTGTAGGACTTCTTGAAGATTTTTGGCCAGACATTCCTTTCACCTGGAGCTGGCCAGGAAAGGAGCTAGTTAAGATTTCTGATTAAGGAATAAAGAAGTCTCTGAGCAAACCTATGTTGAACTTGCTCCAGGTAAATTTCAGAAGTTGGTCCAAAAAAGTCCCACCACTGGAGGAACCAGTTTGGAAAATTGTAGATTGTATTGGTTTTAAAGTAAATAAGCAAGGAGTGCTTGAATTTGATGTTTTGATGCCAAAATACTTTGGTCCACGCATCCACATAATCCCAATAGGTGTAACCTATAAGATCAAAGGGTACAGAAAATTTCTTGGCTTGATTTAGATTTGGTCCAAATTGTTTAGGCTGTATGACCTTTAAAATTTGGATAGTCGAATGGGTGTTTAAGTTTGGATCTTTGAAGTGTTTGATTGACACTGAGTTTATGTCTATTAGTATAAACTCATAAAAGATTCTTGTTTTATTGGTAGCGGTTGGTTTGAAATGAAACCCTGGAGGAAATGCTTTGGTTGTGGCTTTGAAGGGATATTTGTCCTAGAATTCTGGTTCCACCTGCAAAACAATTGATAATTTATTTGTAAATATAACTGTTGTTTGGCTTTGATGGTGGTGTTTTTGGCTGGGATAGGGTTTGTTTCCCTTTTCGATTAACAATTGTTTTGGATTGTTTGGAATTTTGAATCATGGTTTGTAAGTCAGTTTCAAAATCATCATCAGATTCTAAGGCAATGTCTGCCCAAGTCTTTTTGGCAAGTTTTGGGATTCTGGTTAGGCCTGCTTCATGAAAGGCCTAGAGTGTTTGTATAGAAAAGGCATAATCAACCTTTGTTTGTTTTGAGGTTGAAGGTTTTAGAGGTTCTCAAGTTGATGACTCAGGTTTAATTGAAATTATTTGGGTCGATGACCCTTCTGATTTGGGTTTCTAGGTAGATGACCCAGCCTAGGTTGGTGACCCAGAGGTTATAGAAGAACTCTTTTTAACACTTGGCTCTGGTAGGGCCAACTTGAATCCTTTGCCTATACTTCGTCCTCCCGTAGGGAGGTTCTTGAAGCCTTAGGCAACATGAGAATTTTTCTGTAAAAATTATCGGGTTAGATAATCAGGTAGAGAGTTTGAGGTTCCTTTTATATATTCTATATCAAAATCAAAAACACTTAAAATTGCTTGCCATCTTGCAAAAATTTGTTTAGAGGCAAGATTCTTGACATCTTTTTGTAAAATGTCTTTGGCTGATTTACAATCAACCCGAATTAAAAAAAAATTGATTTAGTAAATCAGATTGAAATTTGGAAATGCACAAAACAATTGCTAAAACTTCTTTTTTAATAGTTGAATATTTTAATTGTGTAGAATTCCAATGTTTGGATGTGTATGCAATGACATTTTCTTGGGCATGGACTCTTTGTTTGAGGATACCACCATAACCTATGTAAAATGCATCAGTTTCAATAATTTTGAATGCCTGTGGAATTGGGAGATACAAACATTTGATAGATTGGACTTTGAGTTTGATATCTTTGACAACTTGAGTGTGTATGTTAGATCAAGGAGGTGGATTTTTCTTCAATCTATCATGCAATGGTTTGACAATATTGTTTATGTATGGGACAAATTCTCCTACATAATTTAGACAACCAAGGAATCGTTGTAACTGGGTTTTGTCTAAAATTTGGTTGGGGAATTTGCTGGCAAATTCTATTGACCTGTCTATTAGAATGATTGTGCCTTGATGTATATTCTGACCAAGGAACCTAATTCTTGTTTCAAAAAGATTAATCTTTGATTTGGAGACTGCCAGACTATTTTGTTCGATAATATGGATGAAGGTCTCCAAATCTTTGAAATGTTGATCAATGTTTCGGGAGAAAATTAAAAAATCATCTATGTAGACAATGATGAATTTTGAATAAGGATTCAAAATACCATTCATTATTTTTTGGAATTCTGAAGGGGCTTTCTTTAGACCGAATGGCATCACATTCCATTCATATTTCCTGAAAGGTAATGTGAAAGCAGTTTTGTACCTATTAGATTCTTGGATCTGAATTTGCCAAAATCTAGATTTCATGTCAAATTTTGAAAGTATTTTTGCAAAATTTAATCTATTAAGTAAATCTTTTTTATTTGGAATAGGATACCTAATCCATTCTAAGGCTTGGTTTAGCGGTTTGTAGTTTATCACTAAACGAGGTGTATCCCGTTCAAGTTCCGCTTGTTTGTTGACATAGAAAGCAGCACAAGACCATGGGCTTTTGCTCTTTCTGATTAAACTTTTATCAAGTAAATCCTTGATTTCTTTTTGACAATGTTGAAGAAGCTCTTCATTCATCTGAATTGGCCTAGCTTTTGTGGGAATTTGTTTTTCCCTAAAGTGTTTCTCATAAGGGAGATTTATAAGTTGTTTTTTCCAATTCCAAAATGCATGAGGCAAGTCAGAACAAATGGTTGATTGGATATGTTGTAATAAAGATTGGATTTTTTCTTTTAATTAGGGTTTTTCCAATTGTATCTGAATGTTGTTAAAAGAAATTTCTTCTTTTAAGAAATTGATTTGGCTTATCTTCTTTTCTATGAAATTTATATTTCTTGAAATAGGTTTAGTAGAAAAATTAAATGTAATTTTTCTGCCTAAATGAATGGTAGTTATTCCATCCTTAGATATCTGAAGGGGGAATAAAGCTCTAATAAATGGTGTTCCTTGGATAACCTCATTCTTTATGTTTTTTACTGAGTGAATAGGCAATTTAGTCCCTGAGATTGTACCCATTTTGCATATTAGTCCCTAACTTAATGTTAAATTCAAAATAGTCCCTATCTTTGCATAAGTGTTGCAAAATAGTCCTTCCGTTAAATTTTAAAGTAACGCTGTTAGTGAGGTCAATTTTAGTGCCATATGGACTATCCAACGTGACACTAAAGGATGGCGTGGCATGACACGTGGACGTGCCTCTTAAAAGATGCCATGTCATTTGATGATAACAAAACGAGTAAATAGGAAATTTAGTCTCTGACTTTGTACCCCTGTTGCATATTAGTCCCTAACTTAATAAAAAATTCAAAATAGTTCCTATCTTTTGCATAAGTGTTACAAAATAGTCCTTTTGTTAAATTTTAAAGTAACGCTGTTAGTGAGGTCAATTTTAATGTCACGTCATTTGATGATGATAGAATGAGTGGCTTCTTCAAATTTGATGGTTCTGAACCAATTGAGGCATATATATGAAAAAGAACCCACACACACTTGCACAAATAAAAAGAACCAAAAATCCACAGCAACAACCTTATCTCTGTAGCCGTCAACACCAATGGGCGAGGTCTGCATAACCATTCTCTTTTCCTTTTTATTTTTCTTCAATTACCATCAATGTATCATTCCATGTTTTTTTTTGTGTTCTGAATAGGAAGAGAAAAAACCAGAGGAAAACAAAGTGGAGGAGAAAAAAACAGAGGAAGAAGAAAAGAAAGAAGAAGAGGAAAAACCAGAGGAATCAAAAGATGACAAGGAATCCAAGGAGGAATTTGCGCCGTCAGAAATCGTGCAAGGCACAACCTTCGCAATGCATGGACACTTTAAGCACGATTTCTGGCATCTTTTAAGTTAGGGTCTAATATCGCCTATTTACTCGTTTTGTTATAATCAAATGACGTGGCATCTTTTAAGAGGCACGTCCATGTGTCATGCCACGTCATCCTTTAATGCCAAGTTGGATAGTCCACGTGATACTAAAATTGACCTCACTAACAACATTACTTTAAAATTTAACGGAAGGACTTTTTTGCAACACTTATGCAAAGATAGGGACTATTTTGAATTTAAGTTAGGGACTAATATGCAAAATGGGTACAATCTCAGGGGTTAAATTTCCTATTCACTCGTTTTTTACTAGAAGAAAGTTTATATTAATCCTAAGACCTTGATTTTCTATAATTGCACTTGATAACTTGTAGTTGATTTTTAATTTTGAGCCATTTGATGTGCTCAGTTTTTCTGAGGTTTTCTCAAAGAATTTCGTAGGGACTAATCCTTCTAAACTACAATTTGAATCAGCCCCGGTGTCAAATAGGGCCATTGTATATAGAACAAAATCATTCAAGATGAGATAGGATGATTTGATGAATTTCTTGTTGTTGACGAAGTTCCTTAACTTCTTTTTTCTAATTATTAATCTTTGTTTGGAGATCTTGGATTGTGGTTGGTTTTGCTAAAGTATTTTCTAATCTCTTGAATATATTGCTAATGCCAAATTTATTGTTTGTAATAAAATCTTTTGTCCTGGGTTTATTTTCCAGAGTTTACCTCAGTTTTTCCAGGAAAACCTTCTTTTCCTGGGGTCGGGTATGGAATTGATTGCCTCAAATAAGAAATATTGTTCTCTTGTTAGAGTATTGATTTCTTGTGTATCTTCATCATCCATAGGCGATGGTTGGTCATCTTGTTGAATTAGATTGAGGTTTTCTTCAGAGGATGTAGAAGATGCATTTTTCATTTCTTCCTTTGAGGTTTCAATAAGAAGCTATTAATCTGCTCTTCAATGATTGGATCTAGGTTAATCCTACAATATGTTATTTTGGGTTTTATTTTTTCTTTATCCTACAATATTTACTAATTTGGCCTTGTTTTCCACAATTGTAACATGTTATTTTGGGTTTTATTTTTGGCTTTGAGGTGTCAACTTCTCTTTTTGTGGAAGGTTTTATTTCCATGGGATTCTTTGCTAAGGTTTTGTTTCTTCTTTTGTTTTGGACAGGCGGGTAGTCCAAATTGTTCACATAAAGATCCTAAATCTCTCTTTGTTTGGGCTTTCTCTTTGGCTAATTGTCTTTGGATTTTGTCATCTTAACAAATTTTTAAGGCTACTTTCTAGACATAAGAAATTAATTGACCATAACTTAAACTCACATATGGAATGTCTCCATTGACAGATTGGCTACGAATTTTGTCTCTAACCTTATCTCCTAATGATTTTGGAAGACTGGCTAGAAATTTTTCTTTCCAGAAAGGTTGTTGGCTATCCTCTCTTGTGTAAACTCTAGTTAGGAAGGTATCTCTATACCACCTAAAATCTGCTAAAGTTCTACACTTAAGATTGGATAATAATTTTGCTGACCTATCTTTCCAAAGTGACGGGTCACCAATAAAATGTTGTGCTATTGTGAAAATAAGGGTATTAACAGCGTCATGAATCTCCTTATTATTGTCATTTGTAATGACTTTTCCATTGAGATCTGTTTTGACTGTGCTGTAAATTTTTTATTTTTCGTCATTAGTGAGACAATTATCCCATCATCCCTTTAATTGGCTGGAAAATCCTGCGACTAAGATATCAATGATTGTTTCCTCTGAACACTCATGAGATGTTTGGTATGCCGTGGCTACCATAGTCATGTGTTGGAGTGTATTCATAATATTATACTCTGTTTGGGCATCTATATTCCATTCATAGATGTTGTTTGCGTTAAAACTTTTAAAATTGTTTTCGCCTCTTTCTTCTAACAGGAGGTCAGGGGAGGTTGGTCTTTAGTAATAAAGTTTAGAGGGTGTTTTCCAATGTTTTGAATTTATTGGATTAATATCTTTCTCAAATACTGAACCTATTTCAGTTGCGTGTTCTGAATTTTGGTCACTGTCCTCGTTAATGACATTAATTAATTTGGAGATGCTTCTTGTTTTCATTTTTGATGTTTCTTCCGAGGGTTGGGGAGTTTCAAGGATGACTCTAAGTAAACTATCAAGCTTGTTTAATAATTCACTATTGTTGTCTCCTACCCCTTTCCGTAAGGGATTTGTTTTTCCTTAATTCTCTAATTTTTTGTTTTGCCTTTTCACTAACCTTAAAAGGTTTGAATAAGGGTTTTTCTATGGGAATATTTGATGGAGATTCTTCATGAGTTTTCCATTTAGGAGTTGCCTTTGTTTTAATGGATTCTCCTAAAACTTGAAGGTATTTATTGGTGTAATTAGCCTGTTCCATTAGGCTCTTGATGTCTTTGGATGTTATTTCCTCAATGACATCTTTTGTTTTGAATGGCGTGGCCATGACAAGTTTATCATTACTGTCTTTGACCTTTGGTAATTGGTATTGAGTTGTTGGAGGTAATTCCGATTGGATTAACTCACCGTCTTTGATTTGCCAATTTGTAGTAACATTGGTTGTTAGATCACCTATGATATCTTGTTTCCATGGTGTCGCAACCTACCCTTCGGCGGGAGGGCGACGCGAGGGCTCACGGGTGCATCTTCCAAGAAAGGAAAATGCGCGGAGTCGCCACCAACGTTTATTTGAGGAAAACGTCGGAAAAACCGGAAAAGACGTGGTCTACAAACTTTAAGTGAAAGGATTGGGAGTTGTATTTACGTACAGGGAAGGTATTAGCACCCCACACGTCCGTCACAAGAGACGACAACCTTTAATCAAATGTGCAAATATGACTTCAATTTATATTCTTTTCCCTTTTACGTTTTTATGTCTTTTTATGCCTTTTTGTATTTTTATCTTTTTGTGGTCGACAAGGGTGTTTCCCTTGCTCCTACGTATTCCTCAATTGTGATAAGGAAATTATACCTACGTAGTTCTTTTGTGAATAAAGCGTTTTGGTAAAGTTATTTTTTTTATCCTTTTTTGCAAGATATGTTTTTATTGAATGAAAGGTCATTTAAGGCATTGGACCATTAGACAATCTTTCGATTCTTTTGAAAAGTGAGAAAACATTAAGCCATTGGACCATTAATGATTTCTTTTATTTTTTGAAAGACGTAATAAAGTTACATATTGATTTTAGGCTTTTTAGAAATCTACATTTAACCAATAAAAGCGAAAAAGACCATTTCAAGGCGTTGGACCTTTGCAAATGGCTTTTTTAGGCGATGACAAAAGTTTGGTTTATGAATTGATATTAGCCTTAGTTTCACTTTGGTTATTAGTCTATTCGATTTAAGAAAATGAAATCCCAAAGAAAAACGTCCGATTGATTTTTTTGATTTATTTTACTAAAAGATATTTTCGATTATTATATTATTATTTTACTTCTTTTTGGTTTACAACGTGGTTACGGCATGACCGAATGGTCGGATTTCGTTTTAACATAAATTAACAGATGTTACAATTCAAATGATCGGTGGAAATTTATTTTATTTTTTGATTAGGCGAGAAAATGACTTACGTAAATGACTAAAGCACGTCAAAAGGGGGGGTACGGAAAGTAAATGAAATGAAAATAAAAGCACGCGAAACAAGAGGGGACCACTAAGGGTACATAGAATGAATTGAAAAGTTCGATTTTGGGAACTTACTGGTTGAAGACCGAAGAACGTCGAAGAACATCGAAGAACGGTTGAAAATCTTCACGAAATCACCCACGGAAACGTTACGGAAGTGCCTCGGCTTGAATTTTCTTCACGGAAACAATTTTTCTCACTAATTTTAAGTGAATCTCAGATACCAGGAGGGTTGAACATTTTTGTTTTTCCCTCCTTCCCCTATTTATAGGAAAAGGAAGGAGATGCTTGCCACCCAGCTCGCCCAAGCGAGCTAGGTTGCTTCCTCCAGAAGCAACCGCCTTCTGGAGGAACATCGTAGAAGGCCCAAGTGGGCCTGGATGCTATTTGAACCCCTATTTTTACTAAATACACCCCCTGCATGACAGTTGCCCCTCTTTACTTGTCTTTTATTGGAGATAAAAGGGAAGTAAAGATAAGACACTAATTTCGTTCGAGCGAAACACCATTCGGCCAATGAACCTCCCTGCCAGCGGAACCTGCAAAAATTTGAAAATGATCAGTACCAACACATCATCTTGATATTGTCGAATTTGTTCCTCTTGGTTGATACAAGACGCAGAATGGCCATAATTGTCTCTGCGTGTTGTTGGACACGATCGAGCCTGGGCGGCAAGACACAGAATGACCATAATTTGTCTCTGCGTGCCACCGGACACGATCACCTCTGGATGGCGAAAAGGTGCGCGGAATGACCATAACTTGTCTCCGCCCACCTCTCGACTTACTGTCCCCGAATGACAAAGGGCGCAGAATTTGTCTCTGTGCGTTTATCACTCGACTTGCGAAATCTGAATGACAAAGGGCACAAAATCTGTCTCTGCGCATTTACCACCCAACTTGCTGCTCCTGAATGATAAAGGGCGCATAATTCGTCTATGTGCGTTTATCACCCAATTTGCAAATTTTGAATGGCAAAGGGCGCCGAATTCGTCTATGCGCGTTTATCACCGAATTTGCGAAATCTGAATGGAAAAGGGCGCAAAATTCATCTATGCACGTTTACCACTCGACTCGCTGCTCCTGAATGATAAAGGGCGCAGAATTTGTCTCTGCGCGTTTACCACCCAACTTGTTGTTCCTGAATGATAAAGGGCACAGAATTCGTCTCTGCGCGTTTATCACCCAATTTGTGAAATCTGAATGGCAAAGGGCATAGAATTCGTCTATGCGCGTTTACCACTCGACTCGCTGCTCCTGAATGATAAAGGGCGCAGAATTTGTCTCTGCGCGTTTATCACTCATCGAGCGTGCGGATAACCGCATGTCATCGGGCCCGCCGCCTCTGGATGACAAAAGGCGCAGAAGATGAATTTAGTCTCTGTGTGCTATCATGCTTTGAGTCTTATAGATAGCAAAAGAAAGTGCGAGACCAAATGGTTCCTGCATGTCATCGGGCCCGCCACCTCTGGATGACAAAAGGCGTAGAAGACGACGTTAGTCTCGGTGTGCTATCATGCTTTGAGTCTTATAGATAGCAAAAGAAAGTGCGGGACCAAATGGTTCTCGCATTTCATAGGACCCGCCGCCTCTGGATGACAAAAGGCGTAGAAGACGACGTTAGTCTCTACATGCTATCATGCTTTGAGTCTTATAGATAGCAAAAAGGTGTGGGACCAAATGGTTCCCGTATGTAATCGGGCCCGCCGCCTCTGGATGACAAAAGGCGCAGAAGACGACTTTAGTCTCTGCGTGCTATCATGCTTTGAGTCTTATAGATAGCAAAAGAAAGTGCGGGACCAAATGGTTCCTGCATGTCATCGGGCCCGCCACCTCTGGATGACAAAAGGCGTAGAAGACGACATTAGTCTCAGCGTGCTATCATGCTTTGAGTCTTATAGATAGCAAAAGAAAGTGCGGGACCAAATGGTTCCCGCATTTCATCGGGCCCGCCGCCTCTGGATGACAAAAAGCGTAGAAGACGACGTTAGTCTCTACGTGCGATCATACTTTGAGTCTTACAGATAGCAAAAAGTTTATACGGATAGCCGCTAGGGTATTTCTACTTGTCACATGACTCCAAGGTCAGTATGACAGAGATTATGGGGCGGCCGACAAAAGCGAGGCTCTTGCTCCTACGTATCCTCAATGAGGAACTCAAACCTATGTAGTTCTGGATAAATTGTCAGACTAAAAATAGTGTCGGTGTTTTCTTCACTAAAATGCGAACATGCTTTAGTAAAGAGACAAAACTTCCAACTGATCAGAGCAACATATTTTTTGGATGAAAATCAATGTGTCTACCGGGGAAGGAGAGTATACTGATGAAATCTTCTCATAACCATAAATGAGATTTTGGATGTTAGCATTTCGCTTCTAAATGAGCATTTAGAGGAAACACTGGGTTAAGCAAAAATAGAAGAAAATCACTCAAAGTGTATCAATCTCACACAGGTAAGTGTTTCATCCTAATTCCGAACCATAGATATGCCATGACTTGATTTTGCATATTATTTACTATCAAATCAAAGATTACATGCGTGATCATGGATCAGTAGGACTTTTTCTTGGGAATGGTGTTTTTTGTGGGAATTTTGGCTTTGAATGTTTTTGGCCTTTTCCTTTTATGTTTTTGTTTAGTGCGGGGCGAAAAAGTCGCTGACACACAGGATTTTGGTTGGCAATCAAAGGGAGAGGACCACTTTAGGTTGTGGTTTCCTTTCTTTTCTTGTTTACTTGGTGACAATTCTGTATTGTTCAGATATTGTCTGGTCCAAAGACCTTTCTGCATATTTCTTTTGTTTTCTTCCGATGTTTGATCGGGAATTTTTTGTCTTTTTTGCTTTCTCTCAATCTTTGATCGGGGAATTTTCTCCTTTTGCTTTGTTTTCTTTTGCTTTCTTCCAATCTTTGATTGGGAATTTTCCTCTTTTTTTGTTTTCTTCCGAGGGCAAGGATTGACATTCTCACCCTAGATCAAGGTTTATGATAAGTTGGGATTTTGGCTCAAGGCTTGTAGAACGGCTGGTCATGATATATGTCAGGGTTTGGCCAGCGGTTCGGGGATAAAGGGGATTTACCACATTATTTCCATGATACACATGCAACAATGATGATTAGGAAATTTTATGCAAAACTGGTCATGCATGCACCCATGTGGACACTCAAGCATCAAGTTTTTATGGTCATGTGACACTAGGGCTCAGGATTCATTTTTCCTATTTAAGTCAACCTAGTGTTTCCAAAATATGCTCCTTTATCAATTTATGCATTCATCCGAGTCCCTTTTGGGCGTTCGGAAAAATTTTCACAGCATTCACTCTTCAAGTTTATCACACACATTTTCTTTCAAAAACTAGTTATGATTAGTGAATTTTTCAAAGAAAAGCTGGAAGTTATCTCTTTTCAAAAGCATGTTGGTTTTTCAGCTAGACAACTTATTTTTCTTTTTTCTCTTTTCCATTTTATCACGTGTTTATTTCTTTTCCATGTTTGTTTTTGTTTTTTTCTTTTCATGAGGTATTTTTCTACCTAAATATGTGTATATTTTTGTGAGGTATTTTTGCTATATACATGCGTGTCCAAGGTATCTTGCTACCTAAACATACATATATATGTTTTGTGAGATATTTTTGACATATACATGCATATCAAAGGTATCTTGCTACCTAAACATACATATATATATATTTTGTGAACTATTTTTGCTACATACATGCATATCCAAGGTATCTTTCTACCTAAACATACATATATATATTTTGTGAAGTATTTTTTGTTACATACATGCATATCCAAGGTATCTTTCTACCTAAGCATACATATATATATTTTGTGAAGTATTTTTTGTTACATACATGCATATCCAAGGTATCTTTCTACCTAAACATACATATATATATTTTGTGAGGTATGACCACCTTCCGAGCTTGTGCCTGTTTTATTTAAATTCCCAGGATCCTGAGCAGCTAGGTGTGTCAAAGGTGATCAAATAACAAGCAGAGATTTAAAAGGTACTAGGTTGCCTCCTAGTAGTGCTTCTTTAACGTCTTGAGCTGGATGCCTGATGACTTGTCGGTCACGGACCTAGTACTTTGCTTACCTTTGGCTTTGGACTTGGTCGCCTATTGGTCGGCCATGTGTCGTAGGCAATACTCTAACCTTTCTGGGGATGAGCTGAGTGATAGCCTCCCTCTCTGGTTGTATTCGCATAGTTGGCCCTCCTCCGGGATCAGGGGGTGGCCCCGGAGATGATAAAAGGAAACTACTGGCCCCTTAACTGGGAGTGCAAGTCTCGGTTAAGCATTTAAGGGCAGAGGACCTTAAATTCTCTTAAGGTGAAGATGTGGAGCCCTCTAAAAGCGAGGACGCGTAACCCTCTAAAGGCGAGGTCGTGCAGCACTCTGAAGTTGAAGACGTGTCGCACTTTGAAGGCGAGGACGTGTAGTCCTCTAAAGGTGAGGACGTATAGTCCTATGAAGGCGAGGGCGTGTAGCCCTCTGATGGCGAGAACATGTAGTTCTCTGATGGTAAGGATGTGTAGTCCTTTGAAGGTGAGGACGTGTAGTCCTCTAAAGGTGAGGACGTGTAGTCCTCTGAAGACGAGGACATGCAGTCCTCTGAAGGCGAGGGAGTGCAGCCCTCTGAAGGTGAGGACGTGTAGCCCTCTGAAGGTGAGGACGTATAGTCCTTTGAAGGTGAGGACATATAGTCCTCTGAAGGCGAGGATGTGTAGTCCTCTGACGGCGAGGGCATGTAGCCCTCTGAAGGTGAGGATGTGTAGTCCTCTAAAGGTGAGGATGTGTAGTCCTCTGAAGACGAGGACGTGTAGTCCTTTGAAGGTGAAGACGTGTAGTCCTCTGAAGATTAGGACGTGCAGTCCTTTGAAGACGAGGGAGTGCAGCCCTCTGAAGGTGAGGACGTGTAGTCCTCTAAAAGTGAGGACGTGTAGCCCTCTGATGGTGAGGACGTGCAGCCCTCTGATGGTGAGGACGTGTAGTCCTCTGAAGGCGAGGACACCTAGTCCTCTGAAGGCAAGGACGTCTAGTCCTCTGAAGGTGAGGATGTGTAGTCCTCTGAAGGTAAGGATGTATAGTCCTCTGATGGCAAGGGCGTGCACCCCTCTGAAGGCGAGGACTTCTAGTCCTCTGAAGGTGAGGACGTGTAGTCCTCTAAAGGTGAGGACGTGCAGCCCTCTGATGGTGAGGACGTATAGCCCTCTGATGGTGAGGACGTGTAGTCCTCAGAAGAAGATAGGTACTAGTACCCAAGGGTCCACCCTTATGAGAAATCAAGAGATCGACTCATCGAGAGGGCCGGTCATCCCAAATTCACAAGATTGGACATTTAGATGTAGGAAATCTATGTAGTTAACATGATTTTTATGGATGCATATGCATGCAACCTTTTTTGTGAAATTTGGTAAATGCGGACTTCATATGAAATAATTCAATGTAATGGAAAGTTGTACGATGTTCATGTCATTCTTTCCTTGTTTTGTGATTTTGATTTTGATTTAATTTTTTTTGAAAAACACAGATTGACTGTCCTTTTGAAAGAGGTGATAATTCATGCAACCTTATCCTATCTTTTGCAAATCTCTCCGAGAACTCCCTCAGAGTATATGTTTTGTTTGATTTAGTCACTTGACCATTTTGGAGTGACGACAATGGAGTCGTTTGATGTTTAATCAATCCATTGAAATTCCAGGGTTTGTCCCCCCCTTTTTTTTGTTTAAAAACATCGACGGGTCAGAACTTTTGATCTGCCCCTATGTTCACTTGAGGCTTATGCACAATGCCCCTCATTGCCCCAATGTAAGACTTTGAGGTACCAATTTTTATCTTTCGTCATGACCTTGTAGCAGGGAACCTATTGGGTGAGAACTTCTAATCTGCCCCTAGGTTTACTTGAGGTTTATGCATGGTGCCCCTCATTGCCCCAGTGTAGGGCTTTGAGGTATCAATCGTTGCTTTTCGTCATGACCTTGTAGCAGGGAACCTATTGGGTGAGAACTTCTAATCTGCCCATAGGTTTGCTTGAGGTTTATGCATGGTGCCCCTCATTGCTCCAGTGTAGGGCTTTGAGGTATCCATTTTTATCTTTCGTCATGACCTTGTAGCAGGGAACCTATTGGGTGAGAACTTCTAATCTGCCCCTAGGTTCACTTGAGGTTCATGCACGATGCCTCTCATTGCCCCAATGTAGGGCTCTGAGGTACCAATCGTTGTTTTCACAACCTAGTAGCAAGGAAGAATGAAAGAAGCGGTTGATTCTTGCAAAAAGAATTTTCCAAGGATGAGAAATAGTTGAAGGATTTTTTTTCAATCGACGGATTAAGTCAAATGACTCCTATTCTTGATAACTCACTTCTCTTTAAAAAGACAAAATTTCTGGAATTTATAAAATGAGGTCACATGAATGTCTATATTTTTACTTGAAAACACAATCAATCAAATGCTTTTTTTTATTATTTTGAAATTATTTTTGCTTTACTTGTCGTTTTACGGCACCCTCACTAACGTGCAGGACGAGTAATCTCTTATTGAACGGTCTTGGAAGTCAATACTCAGGAGCGCAGGTCGCTTCAAAATTGCCCCATGTGTGGCATCTCTTGTCAATGTTAGGATTCACAAGCGATTCTCCTCAAATTTCAGCTAGCCTGCATCAATTAGACTTGACACCTTATGCTTTAGGGCCCTGCAATGCTCAATGGAATGCCCCGGAACTCCTCCATGATATGCACACGTCGCGTTCGAGTCGTATCCTCGGAAAAATGGAGGTTGAGGAAACCTAGTAGGGGTTATGGCTACCATTGCATTATCAAGTAGATAAGGGGGTAAGTTAGCATAGGACACCGGAATTTGGGGTGAATCCTACAGGCTTTTTTGCTGCAAAATTCATTTTTGGTTTTTGCTAAGGGTGGTGTTTGGGCATTGGTTGTGTGGTAGGTGGGTTTTGTGGTTGATTTAAGGATGGCCTTTATGGATAACTAGGTGGTGGATAAGGAGAATGGTTGTTATTGGCTGAGTAATGACATTGTTGGATTGGTGGGTGTCGCAACATGCCCTTTCGCGGGCGAGCGAGGCGAGGCTCACGGGTGCGCTTTCCAAAGGAGGAAAGATGCGCGGAGTCGCCACCAACGTTTATTTGTGGGAAACGTCGGAAAAACCAAAGGAAACCGGTCAAAATGAAAATTCTAAGTTCGGGAGTTGTATTTACGTTTGAGGAAGGTATTAGCACCTCTCACGTTTGTCTCAAAGGACAACAGCCTATTTTTTAGAATTGTGGAAATTGTGTTACCTTAACTTTTATTTCTTTTTATTTTTTGAGGTCGACAAAAGCGGGGCTTTTGCTCCTACGTACCCTCCATCAAAGAGGAAATCAGACCTACGTAGTTCTTTTTTAAGCGTGAATCAAGCGATTCTTTTTACTTGAAAGGTGATCATTTTAAGGCGTTGGACCTTAAAAATGATCCATTTTACTTGGTAAGAAACTGAAATGATAAACTTTCAAAACCCGATTTTAGTGACTTTTTTGTGGACGAGCTTGACTAGGCGGGTTGATTTTAGCCTTAGTTTCACTTTAGTTATTAGTCAATTCAATTAAGAATGAGAAATCCCAAAGAGAAAACGTCCGATTGATTTTTTGCTTTATTTTACTAAAGAGGTATTTTTTTATTATTATATTATTATTTTACCTCTTTTTTTATTTCCAACGTGGTTACGGCACAACCGAACGGTCGGAATTCATTTTAACAGAAATTAACGGATGATACAATTCAAATGATCGGTGGGAATTTATTTTATTTTTAGATTAGGCGAGAAATGACTTAAATAAATGACCGAAGCACGTCAAAAGGGGTACGGAAAGTAAATGAAAATGAGAATAAAAATACATGAAACAAAATGCGGACCACCACGGGTACATAGAATGAATTGAAAAGCTCGGTTTTGAGGTACTTACCCGTTGAAGACTGAAGAAAATGAAGAACGAACGATGAATGTTGAAGAACGGTCGAGAATCTTCGCGTAATTACTCACGGAAACGTTACGGAAGCGCCTCGGCTTGGATTTTCTTCTCGGAAACAATTTTCCTCAACAAATTTAAGAGAATACGAAGTGCCAAGAAGGCTGAACCCCTTCTCCCTTCACTCCTACCCCTATTTATAGCAAAATAGGGGAGGAGCTTGCCACCCAGCTCGCCCAGGCGAGCAAGGTTGCTTCCTCCAGAAGCAACAGCCTTCTGGAGGAAGAATCTGGAAGGCCCAATTGGGTCTGATTGCTATTTGTACCACCCTTTTTACTAAATGCACACCCCCTTTACCTTTTTTGGTAATTCTTTTTCCGTAACGTTACGAAACTTTATGAATTTCGTAACGATACTTATTTTCCTTCCGCAAGGTTACGAATCCTTACGGATTATGTATTTACTCTTTTTTAGCTTTCGAAGAAGTTACGAAAACTCACGGATTGGGAAAAAAACACCTCCTTTCGATTTCCGTCACATTATGGAATTTTCACGGATCTCGTAAGCCAGCTTCCTTTTGATTTTCGGCACGTCTCGGGACTTCACATATTGTGCAACAAAGGGTGCCAAGTATCTCGAAGCGGCCAATCAAAGGTTGTATATCATCAAATAATAATCCCCGGACGAAATTAGGGTATGACAGTTGCCCCTCTTTACTTACCTCTCATCGGAGATAAGAGGAAAGCAAAGATAAGACACTGATTTCGTCCGTCCTGCCCTTTCCGTGATGACGACTCTCGTCTCTACTCCTTCTTTTTTTTCTTCTGCACAACACAAAACAAAATACAAACAACAAAAGGAACAACGAATATAATATACATATACACATATACACATGTTTGGCGAAGGAACCGATCCGGAAAATAACAGAAAAACATATTTCCCAGTCACCAGAGGCTCCACGCTTGATAACGGAGGACACATGAACAGCGCTAGGCAATGAATTCATGGGTCTCCGAATAAAAAGTGGAGAATGGAGAATTGGCGAACAACGCCACACACTAACTTCGCGGGGCTCCAGACTCGAAGTTGGAGGACACATGAACAGCGCTAGGCAATGACATTCATGGGGCTCCGAAAAAAAGTGGAGAATGGAGAATTGGCGAACAGCGCTACGCAATAACTTCGCGGGGCTCCAGACTCGAAGGTGGAGGACACATGAACAGCGCTAGACAATGACATTCATGGGGCTCCGAAAAAAAGTGGAGAATGGAGGATTGCACTAGAAGGTCCTCACTAGTCAATCATGAAGCATAGCTCCAAACTCTTTGGGTGGAGGATGCATGAACAGCACTAGGCAATGACATTCATGGGGCTCCGAAAAAAAGTGGAGAATGGAGAATTGGCGAACAGCGCTACGCAATAACTTCGCGGGGCTCCAGACTCGAAGATGGAGGACACATGAACAGCGCTAGGCAATGACATACATGGGGCTCCGAAAAAAAGTGGAGAATGGAGGATTGCACTAGAGGGTCCTCACTAGTCAATCATGAAGCATAGCTCCAAACTCTTTGGGTGGAGGATGCATGAACAGCACTAGGCAATGACATTCATGGGGCTCCGAAAAAAAGTGGAGAATGGAGAATTGGCGAACCGCGCTACGCAATAACTTCGCAGGGCTCTAGACTCGAAGGTGGAGGACACATGAACAGCGCTAGACAATGACATTCATGGGGCTCCGAAAAAAAAAAAGTGGAGAATGGAGAATTGGCAAACAGCGCTACGCAATAACTTTGCGGGGCTCCAGACTCGAAGGTGGAGGACACATGAACAGCGCTAGGCAATGACATTCATGGGGCTCCGAAAAAAAGTGGAGAATGGAGGATTTCACTAGAGGGTCCTCACTAGTCAATCATGAAGCATAGCTCCAAACTCTTTGGGTGGAGGATGCATGAACAGCGCTAGGCAATGACATTCATGGGGCTCCGCAAAAAAGTGGAGAATGGAGAATTGGCGAACAGCGCTACGCAATAACTTCGTGTGGCTCCAGACTCGAAGGTGGAGGACACATGAACAACGCTAGGCAATGACATTCATGGGGCTCCGAAAAAAAGTGGAGAATGGAGGATTGCACTAGAGGGTCCTCACTAGTCAATCATGAAGCATAGCTCCAAACTCTTTGGGTGGAGGATGCATGAACAGCGCTAGGCAATGACATTCATGGGGCTCCAAAAAAAAAGTGGGTTGGCAGGACCAAACGGTCCACCGTTTTTTTTTCACCTAAATGGCAAACATGCTTTTTTGCAAAGAAAAATAAATCATTCGCGTGAGCACCATATCTTAAAGAAACAATATACTTGTGCCAAGGGTAATCTTCCTTGTAACCGAGAATGAAGGGCAGGATGTCAACTTTTAGCTTTTAAATGAACATGCAGGGGAAACATCTGGCTAAGCTGAAAATAAATCACTCATAGTGTATAAAACTCACACAGGCAAGTGTTTTATCCTATTCCCAAATCATAACTGCACCATGACTCTATTTTGCACACGACTTCCTATCGAATCAAAGATCAAACATACGATCACAAACCAATAGGATTTTCTCGAGGGTAGTGTTTTCTGAGAGGAAGCTGGGTGTTTCGGTCTTTTCCTCTTTGTTCATGTGGGGTGGGATATCGCCAGTCGAGAATGGCAATCTGAAAGGAAGAGACACCAAAAATGGGTTTCCCTTTGCCGGCAGTCACTTACCTTGCCGAGAATTTATCTTGTCTGAAGATTTTCCATTCCTTTTCTTTCATTGACCCAAAATTATTCTGTTTGCCTCCGCTCTTTTCCATTTTCACTTCCCTTCGACTTTCGATCGGGAATCCTTCCTTTTCTTTTTTATTGTTCTTTTTCTTTATTTTCATCTTTTTCTTTTTCTTTCTTTCCATTTATTCCTTTTCTTTCTTTTCACTTCTCCTTCCCCATCCCTTTGTTTGGGAAATCGGGTTTTAGCATTATATTCGCTCTCCCTTGAGGAGATTCCGCTGTCATTTTCTTCGGGGAAGGAATGAGGATTCTTTTTTATAGGCCAAGGTCCAAAAAGGTCTAAGGTTGTGTTTCAATGGGGTCTTTTATCGTGGGAACCCAATCTTGATATCTGGGGCGAAACAAATTTGGGTGTCAAGGTGTCGATTTCGGGCCGAACTTCCATATTATTCCATAAGGCACGCGTGACAATGATGATTTGAAAATAACATGCAAAATTAGTCATGGCTACAGCCAGGTGGGCACTCAAGCATCCCGTTTATGGCATTGTGATACTACGGTTGGGAATTTACACAAACAGACCCGACGTTTCCAAGTTATGTTCTTTCATCAGTTTAATGAATTCATCCATTCTTATCTCGGTCATTCCGGAAAATAAACTCTTAGCGTCAGTCCCTTGTTTCCAGAAGATACGTTTGCTCTTTACGAATGATTTATACTTCTTAAATATAACATGTCGACCTTTGCGATCTTTCTTTCTTTTTCCTTTTTGTTTCATTTTTATATATTCACAAAATTATACACCTGTGGTCCTTTATGAAGAAATTTTCTTTTGTATATCTACACTCTTATACATGACAAACTTTTTCTGTATATGCATTGGAACTCTCTCTCTTTACGTCACACTGTCAAACCCTATTTACATTCAAAGATCTTTTTCGTTTTTCTCCAACGCACACCTATGGTTCATACAAAAGTTTCTTTATATACACTCGTTGTTCACACACACAAGAATTTCTCTACACGTATTTTTTTATAAAAAACCCTTCTATGCACATTTTCCTTTTTCTTTATATACGCAGACATTTTATTCACAACACTTCTCTTTTTTTTTTTTTTATCATGATTTTGGTTCATTTTATTTTTAGGACGACGTTCCTAAATAAAAAAATTCTACGCGATTCCGGAATTTCTACAAACACTATTGACAACAACGAAACTAGTACTGACGTAACAACTCAAACGATATGTATGTACAAAAAAAATGACAAACGCAACAACAAAACAAACATTAGTCCCTCAAGTCATAGAAACAAGATAACATACAAATGATAAATGATGGAACATACGGATTTGGGGATCCCACGGTCATGTAGCTCCGCATGCCACCGGACTCTTGGGACACGGTAACAAAAAGTGGGGTGGTCGACAAAAGCAGAGCTTTTGCTCCTACGTATCCTCAATTTGTGATGAAAAACTCAGACCTACGTAGTTCTTGATAACTGTGAGACTAAAAATAGTCTCAGTGTTTTCTTCACTAAAATGCGAACATGCTTTAGTAAAGAGACAAAACTTCCAACTGATCAGAGCAACATATGCTTTTTGGATGAAAAACAATGTGTCTATCGGGGAAGGAGAGTATGCTGATGAAATTTTTCTCATAACCGTAAATGAGATTTTGGATGTTAGCACTTCATTTCTAAACGACCATTTAGAGGAAACACTGGGTTCAACAAAAATAGAAGAAAATCACTCAAAGTGTATCAATCTCACACAGGTAAGTGTTTTATCCTAATTCCGAACCATAGATATGTCATGACTTGATTTTGCAAATCATTTCCTATCAAATCAAATATTACATGCGTGATCATGGATCAATAGGACTTATTTTGGGAATGGTTTCTAGGTGGGGAATTTGGCTTTGAGTGTTTTTGCCTTTTCCTTTTATGTTTTTGTTTAATGCACATGATTTTGGTTGGCAATCAAATGGAGAGGACCACTTTAGGTCGTGGTTTCCCTTCCTTTTTTGTTTATTTGGTGACAATTCTGTACTGTTCAGATATTGTCTGGTCCAAAGACCTTTCCGAATATTTCTTCTTGTTTTCTTCCGATCCTTGATCTGGAATTTTCTTTCCTTTTTTTTATCTCAATTTTTTATCAGGGAATTTTCTTTCTTTTTTGCTTTCTCCCCCTCTTTGATTGGGAATTTTCTCTTTTTGCTTTCTTCCGATTCTTTTGATCAGGAATTTTTTTTTGTTTTATCCCGAGGGCAAGGATTGACATTCTCACCCTAGGTCAAGGTTTATGATAAGTTGGGATTTTGGCTCAAGGCTTGTAGAATGGCTGGTCATGATATATGTCAGGGTTTGGCCAGCGGTTCGGGGATAAAGGGGATGTCCTACATTATTTCCATGATACACATGCAACAATGATGATTAGGAATTTTTATGCAAAACTGGTCATGCATGCACCCATGTGGACACTCAAGCATCAAGTTTTTATGGTCATGTGACACTAGGGCTCAGGATTCATTTTCCCTATTTTAAGTCAACCCAATGTTTCCAAAATATGTTCTTTTATCAAATCATGCATTCATCCGAGTCCATTTTGGGCGTTTGGAAAATTTTCACAGCATTCACTCTTCAGGTGTATACATATTTTTTCAAAAACTGGTTATGATCAGTGAATTTTTCAAAGAAAAGCTGGAAGTTATCTCTTTTCACAAGCATGTTGTTTTTAAGCTAGACAACCTTTATTATTTTTCTATTTTTTTTCTTCCTTCTTATTCTTTTCTTGCTCGCTCTCTTTTTGCTCTCTTTTTTTCCCATGAGGTATTTTGCTACCTAAACATACATATATTTTTGTGAAGTATTCAAGGTATCTTTCTACCTAAACATACATATATATGTTTTGTGAGATATTTTTGCTATATACATGCATATCCAAGGTATCTTGCTACCTAAACATACATATATATATTTTGTGAAGTATTCAAGGTATCTTTCTACCTAAACATACATATATACATATTTCTTTTTGTGAGGTATGACTACCTTCCGAGCTTGTGCTTGTTTTATTTAAATTCCTAGGATCATGAGCAACTAGGTGTGTCCTGCTATGACTTGAGAAACAAAAGTGATCAAATAACAAGCAGAGATTTAAAAAGTACTAGGTTGCCTCCTAGTAGCGCTTCTTTAACATCTTGAGCTGGACGATTGATGGCTTGTCGGTCACGGACCTAGTACTTTGCTTACCTTTGGCTCTGGACTTGGTCGCCTATTGGTCGGCCATGGGTCATAAGCAACGCTCTAACCTTTTTGTGGATGAGCTGAGGTGAACTCTAGAGGTGATGGCGGTGCGTCTGTTGCCCGCTGCTGGCCATCCCCAGGCTGCTGTGGTGTTTCGCCCTGCGCCTGCCTGGAGACGCAGTACTTCTTGATGAAAGCTCGATTAGTAGGGGGCCTGATGCCCTTGCTGGGGGTGACAGGTACTCTGTAGAACTGACAGAGACCCGTAATTAGAGCTTGACAACTCCAACACCCTGTTGGACTTCTTCGGGTCCACTAGGTGTCTTGCAGGCGCGATCCCTGCAAACAATAGATGAAATCAGAAGTCAGTTGAGCGATGTGCATACTTACCTATGATGACGTGACCTTGTCGGGGGGAACGAGCACCCTGTAGGACTACAGAGGCCCGTAACCAGAACTGAAAACCCCAGGACCCTGTTGGACTTCTTCAGGCCCACTGGGCGTCTTGTGGGCGCGATCCCTGCAAACAATAGATGACATCAGAAATCAATTGAACCATGTGCATACTTACCTATGTCATGACGGCACAAACCAACCGATACATCTACAGGGGGAGATTGGCATTGTGGTCGCCGGGCAGAATGTTACTAAATAGCAACGTCATCCATATCCATGTAAAAGTAGTCATGTTGGTGCGCATGATCCACACTCATCTTTTTGCAGCGGCACGGGTGAAATCTTGCCCCGGTATGCATAGTAGATGTATGATAGCCTCCCTTTCTTGATGTGCTCGCACAGTTGGTCGTCGTCTAATATCAGGGGGTGGCCCAAGAACTGATAAAAGGAAACTACTGGCCCCTTAATCGGGAGCGCAAGTCTCGGTGAAGCATCTAAGGGAAAAGGACCTTATATTCTCTTAAGGTGTGGATATGGAGCACACTAAAAATGATGACGCGTAGCCCTCTAAAGGCGAGGGCGTGCAGCCCTCTACAGGCGAGGACATATAGTCCTCTAAAGGTGATAGGTACTAGTACCCAAGGGTCCACCTTTATGAGAAAGCAAGAGATCGACTCATCGAGAGGGCCGGTCATCCAACAAGATTGGACACGAGATGTAGGAAATCTATGCAATTAACATGATTTTTAGGGATGCAGACGCATGCAACCTTTGTCGTGAAATTTGGTAATGCTGACCTCATATGAAACAATGCAATGCAATGGAAAGTTGTACAATGTTCATGACATTCTTTCCCTATTTTTTGATTTTTATTTTGATTTAATTTTTTTGGAAAACACAGATTGACTGTCCTTTTGAAAAAGGTGATAATTCATGCAACCTTATCCTATTTTTTGCAAATCCCTCCAGGAACTCCCTCAGAGTGTATATTCTGTTTGATTTAGTCACTTGACCATTTTGGAGTGACGACAATGGAGTCGTTTGACGTTTAATCAATCTATTTGAAATTCTAGGGTTTGTCTCCCCCCCCCCCTTTTTTTTATTTAAAAACATCGACGGGTGAGGAGTTTTGATCTGCCCCTATATTCACTTGAGGCTCATGCACGATGCCCCTCATTGCCCCAGTGTAAGGCTTTGAGGTACCAATTGTTATCTTTCGTCATGACCTTGTAGCTGGGAACCTATCGGGTGAGAACTTCTAATCTGCCCCTAGGCTTGCTTGAGGTTTTTGCATGGTACCTTTGATTGCCCCAGTGTAAGGCTTTGAGGTACCAATTGTTGTCTTGTCTTCACAACCTCGTAGTGAGGAAGAATGAAAGAAGCAGTCGATTCTTGCAAAAAGAATTTTCCAAGGACGAGAAATAGTTGAAGGATTTTTCAGTTGATGGATTAAGTCTAATGACTCCTATGTAGAAGCAAGATGTTTTGATGTCTTGATGATGCTAAAGGATCAAGTGCTTCTAAGTTTTATTCAAGACAAGAATCCAAGAAAATCAAGATATATGATCAAGTTGATCTCTAGAATCTTTAGGAAGAAGTTTCCAAATTGAAAACAAACAAAAGGTTTGACCAAAGAATTCTATCATTTCAAATTGAGATTTGCTCTCTGGTAATCGATTACCAGCAGTTGAAAATGTTTTAATTCAAATTTTTAAAACCTGTAATCGATTACACCAGTCTTGTAATTGATTACCAGAAGGGATTTTCAGAATATAATTCCCAAGAGTCACATCTATTCAAATGGTTTATGAATGGCCATCAAAGGTCTATTTATATGTGACTTGGAAACACATATTTAAAGAGAGTTGCCAAAAAGTTTTATCCTCTCAAAAGATTAAGAGTTTTTTTTTGAACTGAAATGTCTTATCCTCTTAAAAAGATTCCTTGGTCAACCACTTGCATATTCAATAAGGAATTTTGATTGATCTTCATTGTACAATATCTCTTTTAAGAGAGATCTCTTCTTCTCTTCTTCTTATTTCTGAAAAGGGATTAAGAGACCATGAGTCTCTTATTGTAGAGGATTCCTGAACACAAGGGAAGGGTTGTCCCTGTGTGGTTCAGACTTTGTAAAAGGAGTTTTACAAAGAGAGTGGAAAATCTCAAGTGGGTTGCTTGAGGACTGGACGTAGGCACGGGAAGTGGCTGAACCAGTATAAATCAAGTTTGCATTCCTCTCTTCCCTTAAACTTCTTTTATTTATCGCTATTTATCTTTTTCTTTAAAGAAGTTTATTTTGAATTGTCTTTTGAGTAATTCATGTTAAGGGTACATTGTTAATCCGAAAAGAGAGAGTGAAAGCTTAATTGGGGAATAGTATCCGTATCTTAATTCAACCCCCCTTTTTCTTAAGGTAACTGAGGCCATTTGTCCAACATCCTATTTTTGATAACGCACTTCTCTCTAAAAAGACAAACTTTCCGGAATGAGGTCATATGAACGTCTTGAAAACACAGTCAATCAAATGCTTTTTTTTTTTCTTTTTGAACTCCCTTTTTATTTTTATTTTGAAACTTATTTGTTTTGAACTTTAATCGTTGTTTTACGGCACCCCCACCAACGTGCAAGACGAGTAATCTCTGATTGAATGGTCTTGGAAGTCCAAACTCAGGAGCACAGGTCGCTTGAGCAAATAGACCAATGGCTTGCACCCAATTCTGGTGAAAGTTGAAAATCCTGATGAGTCATTAGAGACATCTAACAACAGCTTTCAAAATTGCCCCATGTGTGGCATCTCTTGTCAATGTCAGGATTTACACGCGATTCTCCTCAAATTTCAGCCAGCCCGCATCAATTAGACCTTGCACCTTACGCTTCAGGCCCCTACAATGCACAATGGAATGCCCCAGGGCTTTTCCATGACAAGCACACGTTGCGTTCGAGTCGTATTCTCGGAGAAATGGAGGTTGATGAACCTTGGTTGGGGTTATGGCTACCATTGAATTATCAAGTAGATATGGGAGCAAGTCATCATAGGACACCGAAATTGGGGTGAATTCTACAGGCTTTCTCGCTGCAAAATTTATTTCTTGGTTGGTGTTTTTGGATTGTGCTAAAGGTGATGTTCGTCATTGGAAGTGCGGTAGACAGACTTTGTGGTTGTTTTAGGGATGGCCTTTGTGGATAACTGGGCGGTGGGTAAGGAGAAGGTTGGTTATTGGCTGAGTAATGACATTGTTGGGTTGGTGGGAAACTTGGCTGTATAGGAATGGCAGTCACAGCATGGGCTTCTCCCTCATTCTCACCCTCTTCATTTGCCCTAGTTTTTTTGGCATTTATCAAAGCATGATGATCAGATTTGCCTCTTTTTAGACCCACTTTGATCCTTCTGCCGGCGAAGTCCAAATCCGCAAAGCTTGAAGGTGTGTAGCCCACCATCTTTTCATAGTAGAATACTGGTAATGTGTCTACTATTATTGTCATCATTTTTTTCTCCGTCATTGAGGTGCCACTTGAGCTGCCAGGTCTCTCCACCTTTGGGCGTATTCTTTTGAAGGATTCGTGCCCCCTTTTTGCACATGTTTTGTAGTTGCATCCTATCCGAAGCCATTATACCGACACTGCCTAACGAAGGCAACCATTAGGTCCTCCCAGGAATGGACTTGGGAAGGTTCCAAGTTAGTGTACCAGGTAACAACTACCCCAGTAAGACTTTCTTGGAAGGAATGTATCAGCAATTCCTCATCTTTTGTGTATGCCCCCATCTTCCGACAATACATCTTTAGATGGTTCTTGGGGCAAGTAATCCCCTTGTACTTGTCAAAGTCCAGCACCTTGAACTTGGGAGGGGTGATGATATTGGGTACTAGGAACAACTCTTCTAGGTTAGCAAAGGCATAATCTTCACCTCCTTCAATGGCCCTGAGCCTTTCCTCTAGATGATCCAGCTTTCCCATTTCTGCCATAGCATGAGGGTTTTTACTTGTCGTGGAATGCAAGAGGTGTAGTTGTGGGTGATACTGAGGGCCCTCCAAAGGGTTTTGTAGGGGTATACCACCAACTGCTTGCCCTTCAATGGCATATCCGAGGCAAGGCTCGAAGTCGGGTAGATTGTGGTGGGGAATTTCATGTGTCTCCCCCATGGGTTGAGAGACATGTATATGATGAGGTTGTCGGCTCTCAATGAGCATTTATTGACATCCTCATTGGGAGTGTACGCCACATTGGGTGGTGTATAGTTGCGAGGCAAGCCATGTAGCGGGAAGGCATGCTCGTTTTGAATTTGCACATCACGGGGTCATCTGTACTTCCTAAATCTTTTCCTATCATATCTAAGGTTGGATGATTCATTGGTTGAGATCAGATGGAGGCATCGGGTTCACCTTAGCAACAGTGCTGGTAGTGACAACTGCAACCGCACTGGCTTCCATTATCTTCTTCATGATCATCTTGGCCTCCATCATTGTGGCCATTTGCTCTTTCATGGCCTCCATGTCGGCCATCATCTTCTCTTGTACCTCCTCTACTTCACCCATTACTCTAGCTCTAGCACAGGTTCAGTGAGGGCACCGTAAAGCATGTTTTTTTTTTCTTTTTTTATAACAATGATTAAGTTCTCTTTTTTTTATTTTATTTTTCAAGGAAAGAATGTAATGAGCAATGCAACCAATGAAAAGCATGGATGTATGCGAATGATGCATAATTGAAGTATTGCAAATTTTTACATGGGGTTGAATCAATTTAGATTTTCAACATGGTCCATGACATCTCTGTCAAGGTGAAACTGGAAGTAACAGGGACATCGACAACCCTAAATGTGTTTGGCAGTAGACGAAGCAATGATGTAACACGATCCATCTTTTGCCCCAATTTTTGCAAGATGGTTACTTTCATGCTTCAACTTGACTCGATGAACCTTTTCGTAAAAGCCCGAGCTTGGTTCAACCCCATAACCCAGGGAATGGCAATTTTGATCGCCAATACTTCAACAACATTTCATAGGGATGAAAGACTCGAGAATACGCATGCCGTGCACGAAAAATGTAATTATGAGATTGAGATGCCCGAAGAGACATCCTTTCTTAATTAACCACATATTAGGTACCATGCTCAATCATTTTGTTTTGTTGTTTGTGTTTTTTTTTTTAATTTTAGAAATGGGGTTATGATCCCAACATGGTTGGCTCATGGTACCTAACACATGCAACTAAGAATGCATCATGAATTTTCATGCTTCCCCGTTTTTTTTGTTTTTGTATTGTAGAGGAAAATACAAGGATCATGTATGAGCAAACATGTAGAACAAAAAGTATGTTGAACGCATATGATGATGCAATGACTCATGCCAAATGTGATGCTGGAATATGATAACGAACAAATGTAGGAACGATATGTTCATTATGATGCTGAAGAGATGTTTATGCGATGCATGATATGAATGCATTTACGGACACGAGAGCCCCAAAAATCATCTCTCCTTACTTGCGCATTTGGGGGCGCAGTGCCCCATGTGTGCAGTTAAGAAGATGATATGGATCTTCCGACTTCCCACGACAAAAGATGAGACCCACATACAACGCATGTGTGACAGCATGATGCAGACGCACAAAAGCATAACACGGGGATGCACATAGTACGACAATATCCACAAATAATTACAAACAAAGGTGTACATGACATTTAGGACTACATGCATGGCAGTGTTTAAAATGGCACGCAACGTGTTTACTCCGTGCCCCTATTTGGGGACCTATGGGATAATATCTAGGGGTCTCTAATAACTACTCCCAAAGATTCATAACTCACACGGCTATTTTCTAGAGGTATCATCACTCAAGATAATAATATTGTGGCGGTATGGAATACCAGCGACAACACATTATAAAGAGAGAAAGCTCTAGACGAGGTTTCACTATTATCAAGCAAGTCGGAGACCTAGCATGATTATAGATTCACCTCCACTCCTTAGATTCCCATGAACCCAGGTATAGGGCCCCTTTTTTTACTCAAACCCGTGGGTGCTTAGAATGCAGTGTAAAGAATGTGAAATAGACAACAGTTATTTACATTTTACATAGTTCAACAAATGCACACACAAAGTTTCACAATTCCACAATTCCTTAAAATAGGCCTAACTCAAAAAAAGTCCCCAGTGGAGTCGCCAACTGTCGCAACATGCCCTTTTGCGGGCGAGCGAGGCGAGGCTCACGGGTGCGCTTTCCAAAGGAGGAAAGATGCGCGGAGTCGCCACCAACGTTTATTTGTGGGAAACGTCGGAAAAACCAAAGGAAACCGGTCAAAATGAAAATTCTAAGTTCGGGAGTTGTATTTACGTTTGAGGAAGGTATTAGCACCTCTCACGTTTGTCTCAAAGGACAACAACCTATTTTTTAGAATTGTGGAAATTGTATTACCTTAACTTTTATTTCTTTTTATTTTTTGAGGTCGACAAAAGTGGGGCTTTTGCTCCTACGTACCCTCCATCAAAGAGGAAATCAGACCTACGTAGTTCTTTCTTAAGTGTGAATCAAGCGATTCTTTTTACTTGAAAGGTGATCATTTTAAGGCGTTGGACCTTAAAAATGATCCATTTTACTTGGTAAGAAACTGAAATGATAAACTTTCAAAACCCTATTTTAGTGACTTTTTTGTGGACGAGCTTGACTAGGCGGGTTGATTTTAGCCTTAGTTTCACTTTAGTTATTAGTCAATTCAATTAAGAATGAGAAATCCCAAAGAGAAAACGTACGATTGATTTTTCGCTTTATTTTACTAAAAAGGTATTTTTTGATTATTATATTATTATTTTACCTCTTTTTTTATTTCCAACGTGGTTACGGCACGACCGAACGGTCGGAATTCATTTTAACAGAAATTAACGGATGATACAATTCAAATGATCGGTGGGAATTTATTTTATTTTTAGATTAAGCGAGAAACGACTTAAATAAATGACTGAAGCACGTCAAAAGGGGTACGGAAAGTAAATGAAAACGAGAATAAAAATACATGAAACAAAATGTGGACCACCACAAGTACATAGAATGAATTGAAAAGCTTGGTTTTGAGGTACTTACCCATTGAAGACTGAAGAAAACGAAGAACGAACGATGAATGTTGAAGAACGGTCGAGAATCTTCGCGTAATTACTCACGGAAACATTATGGAAGCGCCTCGGCTTGGATTTTCTTGTCGGAAACAATTTTCCTCAGCAAATTTAAGAGAATACGAAGTGCCAAGAAGGCTGAACCCCTTCTCCCTTCACTCCTGCCCCTATTTATAGCAAAATAGGGGAGGAGCTTGCCACCCAGCTCGCCCAAGCGAGCAAGGTTGATTCCTCCAGAAGCAACATCCTTCTGGAGGATGAATCTGAAAGGCCCAAGTGGGCCTGATTGCTATTTGTACCCCTTTTTTACTAAATGCACCCACTTTACCTTTTTTGGTAATTCTTTTTCCGTAACGTTACGAAACTTTACGAATTTCGTAACAATACTTATTTTCCTTCCGCAAGGTTATGAATCCTTACGGATTATGTATTTACTCTTTTTTAGCTTTTGAAGAAGTTACGAAAACTCACGGATTGCGAAAAAACACCTCCTTTCGATTTCAGTCACATTACGGAATTTTCACGGATGACGTAAGCCTGCTTCCTTTTGATTTTCGGCACATCTCGGGACTTCACATATTGTGCAACAAAGGGTGCCAAGTATCTCGAAGCGGCCAATCAAAGGTTGTATATCATCAAATAATAATCCCCAGACGAAATTAGGGTATGACAGGGGGAAACCTGGCCATGTAGGAATGGCAGTCACAACATGGGTTTCTTCTTCATTCTCACCCTCTTTATTTGCCCCATTTTTCTCATTCGTCCAAGCAGGATGATTAAATTTTCCTCTTTTCAGACCCACTTCGATCCTTTCGCTGGCAAAGACCAAATCTGTAAAACTTGAAGATGTGTAACCCACCATTTTTCATAGTAGAGCACCGGTTACGTGTCTACTATCATTGTGATAATCTCTTTCTCTGTTATTGGGGGCGCTACTTGAGCTGCCAGGTCTCTCCATCTTTGGGCGTGTTCTTTGAAAGATTCGTGCCACTTTTTGCACATGTTCTATAGTTGCATCCTATCCGGAGCCATATCAGAATTGTACTAACACTGCCTAACGAAGGCAACCATTAGGTCCTTCCAAGAATGGAATCAGGAAGGTTCCTAAGTTAGTATACCAGGTGACAGTTGTCCCAGTAAGACTTTCTTGGGAAAAATGTATCAGCAGCTTCTCATCTTTTGCGTATGCCCCCATCTTTCGACAACACATCTTTAGATGGTTCTTAGGGCAAGTAGTCCCCTTGTACTTGTCAAAGTCCGACACCTTGAACTTGGGAATGACCATGTTTGGGTACTAGGAACAACTCTTCTAGGCTAGCAAAGGCATAATCTTCGCCTCTTTCAATGGACCTGAGCCTTTCCTCTAGATGATCCAACTTTCCCATTTCTGCCATAGCATGAGGGTTTTAACCCGGTGTAGAATGCAAAGGGTGTGGTTGTGGGTGATACTGAGGGCCCTCCAAAATGTTTTGCAGGAGTACACCTACCAACTGCTTACCCTTCAGTGGCATATCCGAGGCAAGGCTCGAAGTCGGCTAGATTGTGGTGGGGCATTCCATGTGTTTCCCGCATGGGTTGAGAGACATGTGCATGGTCAGATTGAGGTTGTTGGCTTTCAATGAGTATGGGAGCGGAGTTATTGACATCCTTCTAGGGAGGCAAGCTATATGGCGGGAAGGTGTACTTATTTTGAATTTGCACATCATGGGGCCGTCCGTACTTCCCAAATCTTTGCCCACCATATCTGAGGTTGGATGATTCATTTGGTTTGAGATCAGATGGGGGCATCGGGTTCACCTTAGCAACAGCGCTGGTAGCGGCAACTGCAACCGTATTGGCTTCCATTATCTTCTTCATGCTCATCATGGCCTCCACCATTGTGGCTATTTGCTCTTTCATGGCCTCCATGTCGGCCTTCATCTGCTCATGTGCCTCCTTTACTTCACCCATTACTCTAGCTCTAGCACAGGTTCGGTAAGGGCATAAAGCGTGCTCTTTTCTTTTTGATAACAATGATTAAGTTCATTTTTATTTTATTTTATTTTAATTTTTATTTATTATTTTATTTTTTTCAAGGAAAGAATGCAATGAGCAATGCAACCCATGAAAAGCATGGATGTATGTGAATGATACACAGTTGAAGTATTGCGAATTTTTACGCAGGACATGGGGTTGAATCAATTTAGATTTTTCAACATGGTCCATGACATCTTGGTCAAGGTGAAACTGGAAGTAACAAGGACATCAACAGTCCTAAATGTGTTTGGCAGTAGATGAAGCAGTGATGTAACTCGATTCATCTGTGGCCCCAATTTTTGCAAGATGGTTACTTCCATACTTCAACTTGACTTGATGAACTTTTTTCGAAAAAGCATGAGCTTAGTTCAACCCTATAATCAAAGGAATGGCAATTCTGATCGCCAATACTTCAACGACCTTTCATATGGATGAATGACTCGGGCATACTTTAAGCCATGCATGGAAAATGTAATTATGAAATTGAGATGCACAAAGAAACATCATTTCCTAGTTAACCATGCATTAGGTACCATGTTCACTCATTTTGTTTTTAAGTGAAACAGGTTTATGATCCCAACATGGTTGGCTCATGGTACCGAATATATGCAACTAAGAATGCATCATGAATTTTCATGCTTCCCTTTTTGTTTTTGTTTTGTAGAGGAAAATGCAAGGATCACACATGATCGAACATGAAAACAAAAGGTATGCAGTTTGTAGATCAAGAAGTATGTTGAACGCATATGCATGATGATGCAATGACTCATGCAAAATGTGATGTTGGAATATGATAACGGACAAATGCAGGAATGATATGTTCATTATGATGCCATGAAGAGATGCTTATGCGATGCATGATATGAATGCATGCTAGAGATAAAATGCGGGAGTGTTTTGATTCGCACTGATCTTTGGAGTAAAAACGCGGGATAAACTCATTTTATTCAAAAAGTTATAACTAGTCAAGATCTGAGTGACAATACAAGCTTCCTAGCAGTTTCTAATTATACGGGCCATTAAGTCTATCATATACTGACAATAGCTGAGAAGTCTGTGGATCTCCTCGGGGGCGGAGTAGGTGTCCGCCATCGCTTTGGCCTTGCCTAGCAATCGGGGAAGTTCTTGACTCCCGTTCAAGGTAAGAGCAAATCGGTCCATCCACATTGTTACCTCTTGATGTAACGAGTCGATCACCCTTCCTCTAGCCTTCTTTTCCGCGTACACTTGGGCATACTCGTCCGCCATTTTATGCCCGTGGGCCGTGGCCAGATTCAGCTCTTCTTGGTATTTGCTGACGATAGCTAACATGTTGGTCTCTGTCTCGCATAACCGCTGAGACAAGTTTCTTTTTGACCATGAGCAAACTTTCAACTCATCTTTCAAGATCAAACTGTCTACTCGTGATCGGTCCCTTTCCTCTCTCCGTAGCTTAAGCTCGCTGTTGCTGCCCCACAGAGCCCCTCGGAACTTGTTCCGGCCGTGCTCTTCCCTACGAGCCCTCTTGGTCTCTTGTTCCAAGGCCGTGGTGGTAGCCACATTTACATCTCTCAATTCGGTATTCTCTTTTCGGATTTTCAGAGCTACTGATTTGAACCTTTCTTTAACTGTTTGGGCTTGCTCAAGTTCCGCCCTGAGGGCCTGCACTTCTTCGCCTTCCTCAAGTGCCTCAACTTCCTCTCTTTTAGCGGTTCTCAAACTTGGAAGCCAATCCAAACCTTGCACGTGGGCTTTTAACCACTTACGATAGCCACCGACGGGCCCATTGTTATTGCCCCTGAGTTCCTTGTCCTTCTTTTGCAACACCTCTCATGCCTTGCGGACCTTCTGAAGTGTCTCCACGTTGGTCTTATTGAAGCCTCGTGAAATGATAGGTGCGAGCTCATCCTCTAGTGGTGCCCCTCTCATAGGGTAGCCAAGTTGTCTTATAGCAAGAACGGGATTGTAGCTGATGCAACCCCTCATCCCCATCAAGGGAACATTTGGAAATCCTCCACATGAAATAAGAACTCCGGTTCTTCCTTCCTTCCATTGAGGGAACCAGTTGACAGATGCTCCTTCTTTGCTCGCTAAGAGTTGGTCCCAATTTTCCCCTCCTTTCTTTGTGCATGAACAGTGGCTTTCTAGCGGGCAAGCATGTCTCACCTCTTGGCGAAAAAGGTGCGAAACTAACCATACATAAAGAGCTGGAGTACAGCAAACAATCCTTGTATTTCTCTTTTCACATCTTCGGTCGTAGGTGTCATATAAGTCGGCTAGCATAGCGACAACCGGGCTTTCCTTGTGGTTATGATAGGCAAGAAAAGCGTCGATCGCTGCCAGGTCCACCAACCCATCCACATTCGGAAAGAGGACTCCTCCAAAAATCAACAGTGTGACAATATCTATGAACGGGGCCCACTCGCCTTTATCTGCCAAGATTCTTTCTTTTGCCTCCAAATATTTTCTCGGTATTCCAACCATCCCATTTTCAACTTGCTTTCTGTGGTCTAATTCCTGCGCCGAGATTTGGACTATCTTAGAAATTCTAGCTAATGAGGGATAGGACCCTGAGAAGAGGTATGGTCTCCTTCCCCCTAGAGGACATCCTAGGATCTCTTCAAATTCTTCTACCATGGGTGATAGCTGGAAGTCCCCAAAGGTGAGGCACCTCAACGGCTGATCATAATACTAGGTGAGGGAGGCAGTGGCCTCTGTGGAGACTTCTACCATGGCTAGGTCCCAGATTTTACCGTAAGCTTTGCGAAAAGCTTGCCGCTGGGGCTGACCCATCAACTGCTCTAACTCTTTTAGACTGGTGATCCCTAGGCTCTTGACCTTGACTTGATAGAACCTCTTTTTAAGTGAAGGCATTTGACTTGATCCCATGTTTTACTAAAGTGAACAAAAATCGGTGCGAATCAAAACTCCGACATCTATCATGGGTGGAATGGATGAATGCATGAAGAAATGCATGACACAGATGCAATTTATGAATACGGGAGCCCGGGAAATTGTCTCTGTATTTAAGAAGGTGGCACGGACCCTCCGTTGGTTTGCCAAAGAGAGGGGATCAAAACAGAATCCGTGCGTGATGCATATGCGAAAGGCGCAACACGAGAGTGTACAGTATGACAATATTCACAAAATATAAGCAAAAAGGTACATGACACTTATGCATGGCAGTGTGAAAAAATGGCACGCAGCGTATCCGCTTCGTGCCCCTATTCAAGGGACCTATATGGGAGAGAGCTAAAAAGGTTTTTAGTGATAATCCCCAAGGTGGTCATATTTCTCTTGATGGTCTCTAGAGGTATCATCCTCTTTGAAGAACATATTGCAGCAGTAGGGACTACTAGCAACAATATGTTATCAAAGAGAAAAACTCTAGATGAGGGTTCACTGTAATCAAGCAAGTCGGAGACCTAGCATGATCACAGATTCACCTCCACTCTTTATGTTCCCACGAACCCGGGTATAGGGCCCTTTTTCAAATCACCGTGTGTGCAAATAGTATTGGTGTTTGTGTGCATCAAATGAAAATATTTACCTCATGCATACATTTTAAAACACACTAAAAGCATCAAAGAGTTATATACACAAGAACATAAGGAAAATAGAGGGAAAGCAACAAAGGAGGATGTTATGATAAAACATTGCACAAGATTAAATGGCCTAACTCTCAAAAAATAGTCCCCAGTGGAGTAGCCAACTATCGCAACCTACCCTTTGGCGGGAGGGCGACCCGTGACTCACGGGTGCGTCTTCCAAGAAAGGAAAATGTGCGGAGTCGCCACCAACGTTTATTTGAGGAAAACATCAGAAAAACCGGAAAAGACGTGGTCTACGAACTTTAAGTGAAAGGTTTGGGAGTTGTATTTACGTACGGGGAAGGTATTAGCACCCCACACGTCTGTCACAAGAGACGACAGCCTTTAATCAAATGTGCAAATATGACTTCAATTTATATTCTTTTCCCTTTTACGTTTTTATGTCTTTTTATGCCTTTTTATGTTTTTATCTTTTTGTGATCGACAATGGCGTTTTCCTTTGCTCCTACGTATTCCACAATTGTGATGAGAAAATCAGACATACGTAGTTCTTTTGTGAACAAAGCATTTTGGTTAAGTTATTTTTTATCCTTTTTTGCAAGATATGTTTTTATTGAATGAAAGGTCATTTAAGGCGTTGGACCATTAGACAATCTTTCGATTCTTTTGAAAAGTGAGAAAACATTAAGGCATTGAACCATTAATGATTTCTTTATTTTTGAAAGAGGTAACAAAGTTACATATTGATTTTAGGCTTTTTAGAAATCTACACTTAACCAATAAAAGCAGAAAATACCATTTCAAGGCATTGGACCTTTGAAAATGGCTTTTTTAGGCGATGACAAAAGTTTGGTTTATGAATTGATTTTAGCCTTAGTTTCACTTTGGTTATTAGTCGATTCGATTTAAGAAAGAGAAATCCCAAAGAAAAACGTCTGATTGATTTTTTTGATTTATTTTACTAAAAGATATTTTTTATTATTATATTATTATTTTACTTCTTTTTGGTTTCCAACGTGGTTACAGCATGACCGAACGGTCGGATTTCGTTTTAACAGAAATTAACGGATGTTACAATTCAAATGATCGGTGGAAATTTATTTTATTTTTTGATTAGGCGAGAAAATGACTTAAGTAAATGACTAAAGCACGTCAAAAGGGGGGAGGGTACGGAAAGTAAATGAAATGAAAATAAAAGCACGCGAAACAAGTGGGGACCACTAAGGGTACATAGAATGAATTGAAAAGTTCGATTTCGGGAACTTACCGGTTGAAGACCGAAGAACGACGAAGAACGAATGAAGAACGTCGAAGAACGATTGAAAATCTTCGCGAAATCACCCACGGAAACGTTACGAAAGCGCCTCAGCTTGGATTTTCTTCACGGAAACAATTTTTCTCACTAATTTTAAGTGAATCCCAGATACCGGGAGGGTTGAACATTTTTGTTCTTCCCTCCTTCCCCTATTTATAGGAAAAGGAAGGAGATGCTTGCCACCCAGCTCGCCCAGGCGAGCTAGGTTGCTTCCTCCAGAAGCAACCGCCTTCTGGAGGAACATCCTGGAAGGCCCAAGTGGGTCTGGTTGCTATTTGAACCCCTAATTTTACTAAATACACCCCTGCCTTTTTTTGGTGATTCTTTTTCCGTAAAGTTACGAAAACTTACGAATTTCGTAACGATACTTGTTTTCTTTCCGTAATGTTGCGGAACTTTATGGATTACGTAATCATCCCTTTTTTTTGCCTTCCGGAACGTTACGGAACTTTACGGATTGCGCACTAACACTTCCTTTTAATTTCCGGCATGTCACGGAACTTCACGGATTGTGCTACAACGCTTTTCTTTTGGCTTCCGACATGTCTCGGAACTTCACAAATTGCCTAACGATGGGTGCCAAATACCTCGAAGTGGTCAAACGAGGGTCGCATCCCAACAACGGATGGTCCCGGACGAAATTAGGGTATGACACATGGGTATTCTATGTTTTCTCTGATGGTATAGGCATGGAACCAATCAAAGAAAAGGATGTTGATCTTAACTCTTTCGACAAAGTCATAAAACTTGTCTTGGATTTGTTTTCTATTTGAACCCTTAAAATGTTGGAAAAACCATCTCCTTTGAGGTTCATTTTCTGGAGAATAAAAATTTTTCCTAAGGGTATCCTTATCAATGCTAAATTTTTCAGATAACATCATAAGGTTCATGCATAGAAGAGTATGTTGGAGATTGGATCGACTTTTGGTCATCCTCTTGTTCTTGGTTGTATGTAGTTCTAGGTATACTAGAAGTTGTATCTAATCCTTGGAGGTTTATACTAGTAAACTAGTTTTGTGACACAGATCTAGTTAATCCTACTGGGATTGATCGGGTTCTCACCGAAAAGGACCTTCTTGCCAATTCATATTCGGATCTTGATGAAAAATTTTCTCCTATTAAAGGTTATTTCTACCTTACCGGAGTTATCTTTCTTAATATGTTCTATAGTTGGAGCGGGTTAAGGGATTGACGGTGTGGCCTTGTACATGACCCATTTTTCAGGAAGAGTATCCTCATCCTATTTCATGGTTCTTGGGAGAGAAACATTGGCCTTTGTCATATCAGTGATAAACAAAGTCGTCTCTCCTCTTTGTGGTTTTAGAAGGACTCGTGATGCATAAGTGTTCATGACCTTGTACTGAATCCTATATATTAATGTTGCTGGGATTGATCCTTCTTTCATGTCAAGTCCATGAAAGTGGATGTTTAGGAACAGAGAGTCAAGAATGTTTCTATCCATCATATTCACTTTTTTGTTTGGGTAATAATTGAAATAGACTAGACCTTGTCCTAAGCTTGTTTCTACCATTCCTATTAAGGAATCTTCGAATTTGTTGTGCCTAATATCTTTAAGACACATTAATATTGCGACATCTATGCCCATATCAATTAAAGGTTTGATAGCTACTTGTACACATCCTATGTGTAGGTACTTGTATTTTCGACTGTGTTCATAAATTGAGTCTTTTGAAAGTAGATGAAATTCTTCCCCTATGTCTTGACCTAGAGGAATATTATTTCTACGATTTTAATTATATAATCAAAATTATTTTTGCCTTTGATTATCTCAGGAACATACAGTGTGTCTTGAGGGATTTCTGGAATACTCCAATCATCCATATTTTGATTTATTTCTTCGAATCAGACCTCCTCATCGAAGAGATTGTGTTTTGGGGCAACCTCGTGGGTCTGGTTTTCTTGCTCATTGAGCAAATTTAAGTGTCTAGAAGAACTATTTGAGGATGATGAAGATGAATTAGAGCGAAAGGAAATATAGGAAAAAGAACATAAAAGACATGACATAATAGATTCATCCTCTAGTATCTTCGCCTTCATTTGGTTCCATAAAAATGTTTCCATAAGGTTATATGTTACTAAGTTTCTTGGATCTGAAAATTAAAATTTTTAACTCTTTTTTTATCAGTACGGTTTGAACATTACCCCTATAGCCACCAATGTATTATGTCTCAATATTTTATTTGAACGATACACCTTAGCCTTACTGCCCTTCATCATTCACGGGTCTTACTGCTACCGTACTATTCAACTAAAATATTAGACTGTTGTATTTCCAAGAATAATATTCAAACACGTATTATTTAAATTAAGAGCACTATACGTGAACAAAAATAGTTACTGTACACAGCTTCAGATCCATGAAATCAGTTAACATACATCCTTACGGACAATACTCCAACTTCCCCATCAGGCTCTGATACCAAAGCTCAACGAAAAGAGTCAGATTTTGGTTTTTAGAGAGAAGCTTAGCTAGGAAACAATCTTTGTAAGCTTTTCTTTCCATTTTAATAAACTCAAAGTTTTATTCTCATATCTCTTCTCCCTCTTGACTGATCTTGTGCAACTCTGCCGCCATTTCGGTTTCTTCTCTTCCCTCCCCTTACCGATCCTGTGAGGCTCTGCCGCCGCTTCAGTTTCTTTTATGTTGCTTTCTTTTTTATTTGTTTTACAGTTTTCCTTTGATATTATATTTTCCTTTTAACTCTTGATCTTACTATATATTATTTCATCATGGATTCTTACTTCCTATTTGTCTGCTTAATCTCTTTTTGCTGATATATTCAAATCTAGCTAATAGAGAAAAACAATACCAATCGGATTCAGAATTCAGGGAATCCCCATTTTCTCCCAGCCTTCTTTTCTGACCTTGAATTCTATCAAGCTAGGTTCTTGATTTCTAACCGGTGTTTTGCTTGTCGAAGAGGTTTTAAGAATGTTTTGAACCCTATATTAAGGAAAATAATTTGGGTGATGGATTCTGGGAGAGATCGATTTCTAATTAGGATGATTAAACATTCTTGTATTATTCACCCAGCTGTTCATATATATAGAAGCATAAGCCAAACACAAGTGATTCTATTAGGATGACCAAATATTCACGAGTTATTCCTTTAGCAGTTGGTATAAATTGAGATTTGAGGCATAAGCTTGTTCTTCAACCTGAAATGTTTCTATATTTTCTCTCTCTAACTCTTCCAAACTTCTCTTTTTATCTAATTAAAAGTAAAAACAAGAAATGAAAAAAAAAATATTTTCTTAAAGTAAACAGACCCTTAAATTTAATTTGTTCAAAAAAATTTTGGCTAACCTTTCACAATACAATGGTAGGAAAAAAACAATTCATTGAATTCAATAATGGCATGGAGCAAGATCATCACTTTCTCAAGGCAAGAGCATTATTCTATACTGTATAGGAGTTCATGCGAACAAACAACAGAAGGAAATTTCCAAGACAACAAGGGCATGCTTTCAATAGAAAATCTAGTGATTTTCAGCTAAAAAGCCTTTACCTCAGTACTTTGTTAATATCCTCTTCCTCATCTACGTGTAGTATTGCATCAATTAGGTTCCCACGTTTCAATTAACTCAGTGTAAGTCGGCCATTTCCTGATCTATTCATGTAGTAAAATATTTTGTGTATGACAATCTCAGCTGTTTAAGAACAAAACACTTAGCAATGAGAAATAAGCTGATAACTTTTTTTGATAACAAATGTATACATTCAATAAATACAAGAATATGTTATAAAAACAAATTCTTAAGTTGAACCTCAGTAAGATGAAAGCTCCAGATACATTACATGTCTAATATGGAAATTCAATTGTGCTAATTATATTACAATGAAGAAAATTTATTGATGCCACATGACCGAACTAGTTAAATTTGTTTCTAGTCCTCACAAATAGAACAATGTGCCTTTTTAGTCTCTTGAAAGTAAATTGTCTTTGGGTCCCATATTTATATTTATGAAAACGTGTCCCGTGATCTTTATTTCATAATCACAAGTGACCAAAATCAGACATTTTTTTTTTGTGAAGAACAAAGATCACAACTAACATAATTTCATAAATAAAAGACTAAAATATAGTTATTTATTTTTTAAGAACTAAAAATAAACATTATTCTGTTTGAAGAGAATGAAAACATTAAGTAAAAAAAACTGAATAAAAGTGATTTTTTTTTTAGAATACATGGTGCATGTCTAGTAACACTTATTTTAAGGGAAAAAATGATTTTTTTAAAACAAATAAACTAAAAAAAAGTGTTGAATTTTAATCAATTTATAATTTGTTATATACATATATGTTTTATTATAATCTCATTTTGTTTTATTTCAAAAAAATAATTGTAACTTCATGCTTAACCCTAAAAGTGTAATCTCATTTTAGAGGGCTCAATCACTCGCTAACTGTCGAGCCACTTTATGACAATACTATAAAAGGTGCCAGCAAGAGTCCAAAGTCGTTAAGAAAAAACTAAAGATGTTTGAAATATGTTCACAATATCGTGAGACCACGAATCAAAACGAATAGAGTTATTTGCCCAAACAAAACGATTTTTACAAGTGTATTTATCAGAAAAAATTTCCATTTAAGGAATTAGCGTTGGATTGGCGTACCTCAGTAACATTTATCCGCTTTACGCGGCTCAATAAGAACATAAAGTGGCTTTCCAATACACCTGCACTACCCCTAAAATGAATAGAAGGCTTAATTTAATTTACATAATTTCAAGAAAGTAAAAAAAAAAATTAACGAAAGGGGAGAAATTATTTTATAAATATTGTTATTAGAGATCATCTAAATTTTGGGATTAGTTTATGATCACGAGTGACCAGTGACCAGTTTATATAATAATTATATAAATATTTTTAACTTTTGGATTTTACCTTGAACAACATAGAAATTTCTGAGAGACTAAGTAGCAAAACAAGCTAACTTAAAAAAGCTAATAAGTGATTATTACCTTGACATCAGGCACACCAATGACACAAGCACATTCCACCACTTCAGCACCAACACGTTCTACAAAACAAGTTGCAAGAAACCAAATATGTATAGCAAAGTTGCGAACACATTCATTGAACAATCACAAGTGAAATAAAAGAAGGAAATAATATAGACAAAAAGTAACACCCCCACCCCAAAAAGAGGCTGAAAAATAAAAATAAAATCAGCTAGAAGTTTTACTCTTGCTGACAGAGTTCCATCTGTGGCCACCAAGTCATCAATGATTATGGCCCGTTCACCGGGTTGGACAGAACCAACATGCAACTCCAAGCAAGCAGTTCCATATTCTAGAGCATATTTTTGTGAAATTACTTCACCTAAACATAAAACCATATCAGGGTTAATTTAGGAAAAAATGTGGAAGGCCCAACAAAAGGCTGAAGTAAAGGTCCAAAATTATATAATAAAAAAATTCATTTGAAATTAAAAGTAAGGTTTTCTTTCTCCAGCTAAAAGCCATTTAGGGTGTGATTAAGCATTTATAATGTGCCAGTAAGTATAAGGGGAAGGGGACTTGGATTGAAATCTGATTTATAGGTAAGTTTGATTTGATTCCATTCACACGAAACAGATGAGTATAAAGTTAATTTAATTTGGATGAACCAATATGAATTATGAAATTGTTACAAAATGAGAATCTTATAGGTTTGAAGTTAGGCTTTCACTTTCTCTCTCAAAAAAACTGTTAGGCTTTAACTACTCATTCAGTGTGCATTTACAAGGCAATTTAAACACACCATGACAATAATTATTACCTAGTTCTGATAACTGATTTTCAACTCGCATTTCATGTTGTTTGCATTTACTAGGCAATTTAAACACACCACGACACTAACTAATGATCACTAACTAATCATCACAAATAACTCTAGTCAGATGCATGTGCTTTAATTTATTACTTAAAATTAGTTGAAAATGAACAATTCTAATTTTGAACAAGCACCTCAAGATGAATTGTTGTAAAATTCCTACTATAAAGCATACCCTTTATCCAATTTGGGCCTCTACTAATTAGTAGGATAAAAATAAATATGGAAGAAAGATGCTGAAAAAGACACATTTATCCCTACCTCATGCAACTGTAATTCATGCAATATTGATCAGCATGCACAGGATAGAAGTAAGCTCTTTTGGAAGCCAAACCTAAGCAGGTAGATGCAGATCGAGGACAGGGTTTCATCATCTACAAAAGAGAAACTTAGTAAATAGTGATGGAACCTTTTTTTAATTTGCAGCAAGAAAGACAACAAAATATTCCAAACAATATTATAGAAAAAGGACAAAATTAAAATAACACTCTTCTGATATATATTCCCTGCATGGACACAAAAAGAGCTTAATGATTTCAGTCTGATGTCACACCCCATCCTTGTCCACAAAGACAACGAGCTTCATTGATTACTGGCAAGCATTTTCACAATTAAAACAGGCTAACTAGTGTGGATTATTGCACACAAAATCATCCATAAGGAAAAATTGTGAAGGGGGCCAGTAATGATACATTTTCTTTTTCTTCCTGCATCATGACCATCATAATCCGTAGACATAATTTATACTAAAAAAAATCATATTTGGTCATCCTTTACATAATCTGTGGAAGCATATACACACCTAAAAAAGTCACAACTTTTCAGGAGTAAACTACGCAATATTTTCAGAACTGAACCAACAAAGAATGATTAAAACAAGTTTTAAGGTTCAACCTTACACATATCAAGACCAAATCGTATAGATCTGTTAAATGTAGATAATAAAATCCTCCTTTCACTTAATTTGATTTATCACGTTAACAAGTATGCTAAAAGTATATATTGCACTAATACTAGAATTTCTAACATGCATTAGGCCTACATTGAACAAGTGAAAGGGGAAGTGGTAATACCTTATTGTTATATAATAATAGCCAAACTCTTAAAGCATTACAAGTTCCTAAATATCAAAAACTGGACAAATTAAGAAGGGGAATGTCACGTTTGGTCCTAAATTGTGAACAAGTAATCACTAATAAAACAATGGTTTTAATGTAGAGAAAATTGGAGAAGTTCAACTGTCTCAACCGTGACAATTTCACACAGCTTAACTGGTTCAAGATCAGATTTAAATAATTGTAATATGCTAAGAAATATTGAAAAAGGGAAAGGTAATGCAAAATCCAAGTAACATGATTTATATAAAAATTTTGACCACCTGAAATCCTCTGAAGTGTCCTCCAGGAAGGATCCATTCTTTAGCAAATTGAATCAATGTGAAATGTACACTCTCCTACACAATCAGCCACTACTTTCAAAGTCAGAGTAACAGACAAAGATAATTAATACATGAAACCTCCGACTCTGTCTCAGCCCTAATAGACTCCTCCTCAACAAGAACGAGGAGCCTCTTGATCTCCTCTGCCCTGGCCGCTGCATCGACACCAAAAAAGAAGAACATAAGAGGAACAAAAATTTAGAATTTTTGAACAAAAAAAAGAGGCACTTTGATTGAAATTTTAGAATTTATAAACAAAAAATGAAAGAGGAACAAAAGAAGAAGAAATATTGACGGCGGTGGATGATGGCAGCTCATAGTGGCCAAAAAATCACCTCACAGCGGCAGAGACTAAAATTAGAGGGGTTTTGTTGTGGACATGGAGAGGAGGCGATTGATGGTGGTCGTTTCTTGGTTCATGATTGGCCAGAAAAAGAAAGGGAAAAAATGTTAGGGTTTATGAAAGATCATAAAGAGTGAACGAAAGGATGCTTCTGAACATCATTGTTGTTGTTGTTACAAGCATTTTGATGTCGTAGCCCTCGGAGACGACGGCGGTGGAGAAGAAGTAGCAGAGAGTGAGAAATGAGAGAGGAGAGGGAGGAATAAAAATTAAAAACACAAACTTCTAAGACGATTTTATGAAAACCGTCTTATAATGACAACCATTCTAAGACAGTTTTAGCAAAAAAATTAAAAAGTTATTATGAAAAGTCACATCCCTTCATAAGTTTGTGAAAAGTCACCAAGGGCCTATAAATATGTGACTTATCTATGAAAGTTTTGAGAGTTTTTCAGAACCTTATTGTCTTATCCTCTCAAAAACAAATCATTGGCAAAACACTTGCAAATCAATTAAGGATTCTTCTAATAACTTCATCTTGTATCTTCTTCTCTAAACGAGAAAAACATTTGTACTTTCTTTAATGACTTATTGAGATCAAGAGGTTGTTTGTCTCATGAATTATGAGTTTCCTGAACACAAGAGAAAGGGATCCCTCAGGTGTTCAGAAGTTGTAAAAAGAATTTTTACAAAGTTAGTGGAAATCTCAAGTGGGTTGCTTGAGGACTGGACGTAGGCAATTTAAATTTTTTCCACAATATATAATGGAATATTTACAATGAATTATAAGAAAAATGAAAGTCAATGCATAAAATCATTTGTAACCTAATCTAAATTAACATAATAACTACTATACAATTATAAAATTACATAAACTCCTAGTGTTTGATTTTTAACTTTCAAATAATATCTTACCCACTGAATGAGAATTGCCTTCATTCTCTCTGGTTCTAATTATCTTTGATCAACAAAAATATTGCATGATATAATAAAACATAAGTTAATAAATGAGTCAAAATAATAACAATTGTAAGAAATTGAATTAGTTTTGAAGTAAACAATTACCATTTCCCAGTTATCCTTGAAACCTCCTAGGACTATTGTTGACATCCAATGCATCATGTAGTACCCGCACTCGATGCTTCCTTTTTGCTTATTACACTAAATTGAATAGGATATTTAGATATTCAAAGTTAACTGAAGCGTAATAAAATTTAATTTTTAAGGCATGAAACAATATTTAAATGACTTACTTTAACTACAATCCATGTAGCAGTAGCCTTGGATTTACTTCCTTGACTGTCATTGAATCCCTTCAAAGCACTGATTAAGAGAAACATGCATGTGTATTATACAATAAAAATATTGATGTCAAATTTTAATCATAAAGTAAATGTATTACAAAATGCAATTGACCAGTTAATAATTTCTTTCAAGTAGTTGTCAAACATATTGTGCAAGGAACAAAACCAGATGACAACATTGTCCTTAGGCAAAATGACAACTATTTGCCAATGTGCACGACATTGGAGAACTTTAAGTTATTATAAAGCATGCATGATTTAAATTGATTTGTTGAGTTTAGCTTACCCATTCAAGTAGGCTCCTAGGTATACATCTCTCTATGAATTCTCCATCCATTTCTAAATATAATCTTCTAATTCAAATTGTGTTTGCCTAAATCTTTGTATAGATTATGGCTCGAGGAACCCATACATATCGACATTCCTTGCTCGATAGTTGTCTCAGTTGTATGAATATAAAACAATTAGTTAAGTAATATACAATAAGGTAAAGTGATTTATAGAATCCACAATTGTATAACAGAGATGCTCAGACATTGACCATCATGAGCTATTTCTGAAAGATCTTCATGTTTTATGTAAAATGGGAAGTTATCATTATACACTTCAAACACACTAGCATCCCACGGAACCTGCAATGGCTTGAGGAAAAGTTGCAGAATGGTCAATGTCATGAGGTACAAGGGATCGATGTCAGGATCTAGCATATCTATAGGTTTCGTCAGTCCCTCAACAACATGTTTATCCTACATGTTCTGAAAAAGGCTTTACAAAATGTGTAGGCCAAGCAATAAAGGTGTTAAGTGTTTGTCCCACTAACTGAACCTATCGAGTAGGTACAGGAATGCGAGCATTAACATCTCGGACTTCCTCAACACTAACCATCACTTGATCATTGCCGAAAGGAACATTGTGGACAGTCGTTGACCCCTCATAAACTCTTCCAAGAGCAACCAGTCGGGGAGGAGTGTCATTGACATACAAATCACATTTGTTTGAGTCTCCCGTTTCTGTGTCCTACCCCAAGGGATTGACACAACTTTCCTTTGCATCTACGATTACATCTGATTGAAGGACATTATTAATTGTTGAGTCACTTTTTTGTGTGATTGACTCCTCCCATTGGTCTCTGGTCAACAAATGGCAATTGCCAGTACATCCTAATGTTCATGGGCGACAAAGCTTCCCTGTGAGGCTTGCTCCTCCAAGGAATCCTATAGTCAACAAAAAAAAACAAAATTGGTTTACTCATCCAACAATTATTACAAAAAATAATCACTGACAAATGAAAAGTGACTTACACTCTTGTCTACGATTTCCTTTGCAGCTTCAGACGTCATTTGACCATTTTTCTTCATGTGGGCCATCTTCCACTTCACATGTCGTCTAATGGGAGATTGAGGATCAACGACTATGTCAGTGCTCCTAGATTGGGCTGCTTCCTCCAATCGTTTCCCCTTCACGTGTCATCTTATGGGAGATGGAAAATCATAACCCACTCGAGACAACACGTGAGGGGTAGTAGTTTGTTTCTGAATGGCCTGTGCCTTCTTTCGAACATCCTGTGACAATAACACATAATGATAACTTATTATAGTTGACAATAATACCTAAATATGGAGTTTTTTTCTTTGTCCTCAAATTGGATGATTCATGGATATCAAATTCAGCCTGCGATACAATAAATACATTTTGTAGTTAGTAAATTACAAAGTAGGATTTTTAGTACAACATATTACAACAAACATTCAACATTTAATTTAAATACTTGAATATCTTCCCAGATCATATTCTTTTGAGCAACATGGACTTGTTTCCAATTATCATATGTAACATCCACCTTATCGCGAGTGATAATCCCTAAATATGTTCATAATTTATTTTTGTGGGGACCTTCGGCTTTCCCAGTGACAAGATCAAAATGAAGCACTGGTCTCTTCACCCTAGCTGGTCTAGTAGCCAACAATCTGAGTCATGTTGCTTTTCTAGTCTTCTTTGACGTAGACAGTGAAGAAGGTGCTACTAACTCAGGAGGAGGAGGAGGAAATGAGCTAGGTGGTGTAGCCATGTGCCTGTCAAAAAACAACAACATTAATTAAACAACATATGAAAACTATATTAAGTTGTGTAACTAAAATTAAGAAAGCAAGTAAATATAAAATAAATTACATTATACGATGTTAATTAATTCTCCTTCATCATGATCATTACGATTTATGAGGGTGTTGTCAACTTCTTCTTTTCCATTGATGTTACTCGACATTTGTGTGGAGAAAGAAGTGAGACAAGTTTCAAGGATGCAATCATCATCTTCAATATTAACACCAATTGTTTTTGTGTAGAACCACTGACCATATTTCATCACAATGATCTTGAACATAAAATACCTGTTTAGCTTGTTTAGCCATGATGAAAGACTCATTCTGATAAGTGAGCTTCTTCAGATCAACCAAAGTAAATCCAAAATCATCGGTTTACACACCGATATTGCTATCTACTAACTTACATTTGAAAACACAGACATTGAATTTTACATAATTAACCTCCCAGATTTCTTAAATGACTCCAAAGTAAGGCATTGAAGCTACATGAGGATTGTCATCATGTATAGTAGCAAAGTGTTGAGATTCAGCACTTAGACTTACACCATTGTTTTGCATTATACTCTTGTTGTCTTTTGATTTCGTGTAGAACGAATACTTGTTGATATCGTATCCTTACCAAGTTATAACACTTCTTTTAGGCCCATCTGCTAACTTCCTTAACGTTTCAAATTCATTATGGTCACCAAAAATTATGTCTTTAAATCAATTAAGGAAAGTCTTGTTATGCTCTTTCAACACCCTATTATTGGTCATTTTTGGGTTCCTTTCCTTGACTAAAGCTTCATGGCAAAGTATGTATGGTAGAACTTCATTACTGTTATTTAGTATATACAAATAAGCTTGTTGCAATTCTTCTAGACTTAGAGTGATAACATGCAGTCCTCTTGATCCCTTATCTCTCACTGTCTCGTTATGCCGAGACTCCGAAACCACAACAAGTTTTATCTTTTCCATGTACTCGAAACAAAACTCAGTAGCTTCTTTCGCAATGTACTTTTCAACAATAAATGCTTCAGGACGGTGTAGATTCTTTGTATACCCTTTTAAGATCTTCATGTATCGCTCAACCGGGTACATCCACCGCAAATAAATGGGACCACAACATTTAATTTCCCTCACCAAATGAACAATTAAGTGAACCGTGATGTCGAAAAATGAAGGAGGAAAATACATCTCCAACTGACACAAGATAATAGCAGTCTCATTTTCCAGCTCATTTAACTTAAGAGGATTAATGACTTTGCTACATATGGCATTGAAGAAAAAACACAGGCAAGTTACGGCATGCCTGACTTTCTTAGAAAAAATGTCTCTTATCACCACAACTAACAATTATTGCATCAAGACTATCATGAGACTTAAAGCCAAGTAAATTTAGATCCTTCAACTACCCAAGCCTCTTAATATTTGAAGAGTATTGCTGTGGCACTTTGACACCGCACAGACACTGAAAAAAAATTATCTTTTTCTTTCTGGAAAATATATGACAAGCTGGAGGCAAGTATATTTTCTTACCATCAAACCTTGGATGTAACTGGTCTCGTATACCCATCTCAACTAGATCTTTGTGAGTATTCAAACCATCCTTTGTCTTGCCTTGAATGTTAAGAAACGTGCCGATGACACTATCACAGACATTTTTCTTGACATGCATAACATCAATACAATGTGTGACATCTAGATCAGACCAGTACGGAAGGTCAAACAATATCTACCTCTTCTTCCATATTGTCATACCCTAATTTCGTCCGGGGACCTTTGCTTGATGACATGCAACTTTTGTTTGGTCCTTGTGAGGTGCTTGGCACCCATCATTAGGCAATTTGTGAAGTTCCGGGACATGCCGGAAATCAAAAGAAAATATTGATGCACAATCCGTAAGGTTCCGTGACACACCGGAGATCAAATGGAAGCATCGTTGCACAATTAGTGAGGTTCCGTAACATTCCGTAAGTCAAAAAGGGGATGATTATGTGATCCGCAAGGTTCCGTAACATTACGGAAAGAAAACAAGTATCGTTACGAAATTCGTAAGTTTCAATAACTTTACGAAAAAATAATCACCAAAAAAAGGCAGGGGGTGTATTTAGTAAAAATGGGGGTGCAAATAGCAACCAGGCCCACTTGGGCCCTCCAGAAGATTCCTCCAGAAGGCTGTTGCTTGTTGAGGAAGCAACCCTGCTCGCCTGGGCGAGCTGGGTGGCAAGCTTCTCCCCCAATTTTCTATAAATAGGGGGAGAAGTGAAGTAGAAAAGGGTTCAGCCCCTTAGGCACTTCTCTCTCTTTTGAATTTGCTTAGGAAAATTGTTTCCGTGAAGAAAATCCAAGCTGAGGCACTTCCGTAACGTTTCCGTAACGTTTTCGTGAGTGATTTCGCGAAGGTTTTCGACCGTTCTTCGACGTTCTTCATTCGTTCTACATCGATCTTCAGCCTTCAACGGGTAAGTACCTCAAACCAAGCTTTTCAATTCATTCTATGTACCCGTGGTGGTCCACATTTTGTTTCATGTATTTTTATTCTCGTTTTCATTTACTTTTTATACCCCCTTTTGATGTGCTTAAGCCATTTATTTAAGTCATTTCTCGCTTAATCTAAAAATAAAATAAATTTCCACCGATCGTTTGAATTGTATCATCCGTTAATTTCGGTTAACATGAATTCCGACCGTTCGGTCGTGCCGTAACCACGTTGGAAATCAAAAAAGAGGTAAAATAATAATATAATAATAAAAAAAATATCTTTTAGTAAAGTAAAGCGAAAAAATCAATCGGACGTTTTCTCTTTGGAATTTCTCATTCTTAATTGAATTGACTAATAACTAAAGTGAAACTAAGGCTAAAATCAACTCGCCTAGTCAAGCTCGTCCACAAAAATAGGCTTTTTTGAAAGTTTATCATTTTGGTTTCTTACTAAGTAAAATGGATCATTTTTAAGGTCCAACGCCTTAAAATGATCACCTTTCAAGTAAAAAAGAATCACTTGATTCACGCATAAGAAAGAACTATGTAGGTCTGATTTCCTCATTGCAATTGAGGAATACGTAGGAGCAAAGGGAAACACCCTTGTCGACCACGAAAAGAGAAAAATATAAAAAGGGCATAAAAGATATAAGAACGTAAAGGGAATGTAAAAATCAAAGTCATGTTTGCACATTCGATTAAAGGCTGCCGTCCCTTGTGACGGACGTGTGGGGTGCTAACACCTTCCCCGTGCGTAAATACAACTCCCGAACCTTTCACTTAAAAGTTCGTAGATCGCGTCTTTTCCGGTTTTTCCGACGTTTTCCTCAAATAAACGTTGGTGGCAACTCCGCGCGTATTCCTTTCGTTGAACACGCATCCCGCGAGTCACGCGTCGCCCTCCCGCTGAAGGGTAGGTTGCGACAATTGGCGACTCCGCTGGGGACTAGTTTTTAGAGAGTTAGGCCATTTAAATCTTGTGCAATGTTTTATCGTGACTTTCTCCTTTGTTGGTTTCCCTTTATTTGTCTTATGTTCTTGTGTATATAAACTCTTTGTTGCTTTTAGTGCGTTTTAAAATGTATGCATGAGGTAAATATTTATTTATTTGATGCACACAAATACCAACACTATTTGCACACACTGTGAGTTGAAAAAGGGCCCTATACCCGGGTTCATAGGAACATAAGGGGTGGAGGTGAATCTGTGATCATGCTAGGTCTCCGACTTGCTTGATTATAGTGAACCCTCATCTAGAGTTTTTCTCTTTGAAAACATATTGTTGCTAGTAGTCCCTACTGCTGCTGTATGTTCTTCGAAGGGGATAATACCTCTAGAAACCATCAAGAGAGATATGACTACCTTGGGGGTTATCACTAAATGCCTAGTTAGCTCTCTCCCTTATAGGTCCCTTAAATAGGGGCACGGAGCAAACACGCTGCGTGCCATTTTTCACACTGCCATGCATAAGTATCATATACCCTTTTGCTTATGTTCAGTGAATATTGTCATACTATGCGCCTTTTGCATATGCATCGCATACGGGTTCTGTCTTGATCCCCTCTATAGACAAATCAACGGAGGGTCCAGGTCACCGTTTTAAATACATACGTTGGGGCACTTTGCTACCCCTAGACATTGTGTCTAAGAAGGAGACAATGTCCCGGGCGCCCGCATTCTTAAATTACATCTGTGTCATATGCATTCCTTCATGCATTCATCCATTCCGCCCATGAGATATCGGAGTTTTGATTTGCACCAGCTTTTTGTCTCACTTTAGTAAGCATGGGGACAAATCAAACCAGCAAGAGGTTTTACCAAGTCAAGGTTAAAGGCCTAGATACCTCCAGCATCAAGGAATTAGGGCGGTTGATGGAACCTCTCCAAATGCAAGCCTTCTGCAAGACTTACGGAAAGATCTTAGAGTTGACCATAGCAGAGGTATCCATAGAAGCCATTGCATCACTCACCCAATACTACGACCAGCCTTTGAGATGCTTCACGTTCGGAGACTTCCAATTGGTACCGACCATTGAAGAATTTGAGGAGATTCTAGGATGTCCTCTCGGGGGAAGAAAACCATATCTTTTCTCCGGTTGTCTCCCCTCTTTGAGCAGAATTACAACTGTGGTCAAGGATTCAGCAAGAGGTTTGGACCGCGTAAAACAAACTCGAAACGGCATAGCGGGCCTACCACGGAAGTACCTAGAAGACAAGGCGAGGGATATGGCAAATCAAGAAGATTGGGTCCCGTTTATGGATGTGTTAGCATTGCTAATCTTTGGGGTCGTCCTCTTTCCAAACATAGATGGTTTGGTGGACCTAGCCGCAATCGACGCGTTCCTTGCATACCACCATAGCAAGGAAAGTCCGGTGGTAGCTGTCTTGGCAAATTTATTTGACACATTTGACCGAAGGTGCGAAAAGAGTAGCGCACGGATCATCTATTGCTTGCCCGCTCTCTGTGTTTGGTTGGTTTCACACCTATTCCAGCAAGACACGAGGCATCCATGTCCGCTCCAAAGCCATCGCTCGTGTACTGAAAAGAGAAGAATAGATTGGAACCAGCTTTTGGCTGGGATAGGAGGTAGAACAATCAATTGGTTCCCCCGATGGAAGGAAGGAAAGGAGGGAGTCCTTTTCTCATGTGGAGGGTACCCAAACATTCCGCTGATAGGAACGAGGGGTTGTATTAACTACAATCCCGCGCTCGCTATAAGACAACTAGGGTACCCCATGAGGGGAGCACCGATGGAAGAAAGCATGTCTCCTTTCCTTGTGAGGGATTTCGGCGCGCAAAATTTCAAGGCTATACAAAGAATCCATAAGGCATGGGAAACCCCGTTAAGGAAAGATCAAGAACTTAGGGGCATTCGTAATGGCATCATTGGTGGTTACCATGAATGGCTGAAAGTTCATATACGAGGTTTAGATTGGCTCGCCAAGTTAAAAGTCGTCAGCGAAGAGAGTTTCGAAGCACCGGAAGAGGACGAAGAAGTCCAAGCTCTCAAAAGCGAGTTAGGAAAGGCGAAACTTGCCGAGGAGAAGTTCAAGTTGGCCGCTACACACATCCGAAAGAAGTGTGCCGGATTACGGGAAGAGAATGCAACTACCGCAAGAGCCCTTGAACAAGAGGCCAAGAGGGCTCGCAAGGAAGAGTATGGCCGTAACAAATTTCACGAAGCTCTGTGGGTTAGCAACAGTGAACTCAAGCTGTGAAGGGAAGAGAGGGACCAGTCGCGAGCACATAGCATGGTCTTGAAAGAGGAGTTGGTTGCTTGTTCAAGGTCCAAAAGGAGCTTGTCTCAGCGTTTATGCGAGACGGAGACCAACATGCTAGCTATCATCGCCAAGTACCAAGAAGAGTTAGGTCTAGCCACGGCCCACGAGCATAGGGTCGCAGACGAGTATGCCCAAGTATACGCGGAAAAAAAGGCTAGAGGAAGGGTGATCGACTCTTTACACCAAGAGGCAACCATGTGGATGGATCGGTTTGCTCTTACCTTGAACGGGAGTCAAGAACTTTCCCGATTGTTAGCCAAGGCCAAGGAAATGGTGGACACCTACTCCGCCCCCGAAGAAATTCATGGGCTTCTCGGCTACTGTCAGCATATGATAGACTTAATGGCCCACATAATTAGAAATCGCTAGAAAACTTGTATGGTCTCTCAGACCTTGACTAGATACGACTTTCTGAAATAAAATGAGTTGGTCCCATGTTTCTACTCCAAAAAGCTTGTGCGAGTCAAATCACTCCTGCATTTTATCTCTAGCATGCATTCTTTCTTTCTTTACCCACTCCTCACGTTTGGTTTTTTAGGGAAAAACACCATAACTAAACGTGCCACAAGGCATCCCTATCGCACCAGATCCAAATCTAGAACGATGGGTGATCAAGAGGAGACACAGGAACAGATGAAAGCCGACATGTCGGCTCTGAAAAAACAGATGGCTTCCATGATGGAGGCCATGTTAGGAATGAGGCAGCTCATGGAGAAAAACGTGGCCACCGCTGCCGCTGTCAGTTCGGCTGCCGAAGCAGACCCAACTATCTTGGCAACCGCGCGCCATCCTCCCTCAAACATAGTAGGACAGACACGCTGGGGCACGACGGCAACCCTCATCTGGGATACAACCGAGCGGCTTACCCTTATGGATTGCCGCCCAACTACTCACCACCCGTCTTGCAAGATGATGCGGGCCATATTGCTTCTCCCGTCCTTGAAAGAGAGCCTCCTCAACAGCCCGACGAGGTCCACGAAGACCCTCAAGACTATGCTCGAAGGGATGTCGAGTTCTATCCCCCGATCCCCGAAGGGCCGGCACCCAGCACGTTGCCTCAGCCCAACATCACGACACAACCAATAGTTTTGTCCATGGAAGGACCGCCTCCGGCAACTGAAGAAAGGAGGAAGCTCGATCTCCTCGAGGAGAGATTGAGAGCCATGGAAGGATTTGGGGACTATCTGTTCGCAGACATGATGGATCTTTGCTTAGTACCCGATGTTGTTATCCCCCCGAAGTTCAAAGTACCGGACTTCGACAAGTATAAAGGGACTACTTGTCCCAAGAACCATCTCAAGATGTACTGTCGCAAGATGGGCGCACACTCTAAGGATGAGAAGCTATTAATACACTTTTTTCAAGATAGCTTGGCCGGAGCCGCGGTAGTTTGGTACACTAATTTGGAAGCTTCCCGTATCCGTACTTGGAAGGATCTGATTACTGCCTTCCTAAGGCAATATCAGTATAATTCCGATATGGCTCCCGATCGCACTCAGCTGCAGAATATGTTCAAGAAAGAGGGCAAAACCTTTAAAGAATACGCACAGCGATGGAGAGACCTGGCGGCACAAGTGGCTCCTCCCATGGTTGAGAGACAGATGATCACCATGATGGTAGACACTCTGCCAGTGTTCTACTATGAGAAGCTAATAGGTTACATGCCGTCCAGCTTCGCGGACCTAGTGTTCGCCGGGGAAAGAATCGAGGTAGGGTTGAAAAGAGGAAAGTTCGATTACGTTTCCTCCACGAGTGTGAATGCCAAAAGAATCGGGACAACGGGGGCAAAAAGGAAGGAAGGAGATGCCCATGCCGTCTCTTCAACGCCCGCATGGGTCAAACCCCCGTAGACACCTCATGGTACCCATCAGTACGCGCAACATCACCCGAGCTTCTTGGCTCATACCGGGAACGCCTCTAGTTCAGCACCTGTACAGCCTAAGGCACCCACCCAGAGGGAAGCTCCCCAAGTTCCAACTCTGAACACAACTCGCCCGGCCGGCAATTCCAACGCAACAAGGAACTTCCCTCCGAGGCCATTTCAAGAATTCACCCCACTCCCAATGACGTACGAAGACCTCTTGCCGTCCTTCATCGCCAACCATTTGGCCGTGGTAACTCCCGGAAAGGTCCTCCAACCCCCTTTCCCAAAGTGGTATGACCCTAACGCAACTTGCAAGTACCATGGGGGTGTCCCGGGGCATTCCATTGAAAAATGCTTGGCCTTTAAATACAAGGTCCAACATTTGATAGATGCTGGATGGCTGACTTTCCAAGAGGATCGGCCCAATGTGAAAACCAACCCGCTCGCCAATCATGGAGGGGGAGCGGTTAACGCCGTTGAGTCCGATAGGCCGCGCAGGTCTAAACCTTTAAGGGATGTGGCAACCCCTAGGAGGTTTATCTTTGAGGCCCTACAAAAGGGAGGTGTGATTCCTCATAGTGGGCGTAAGGAGGATTTTTGTTTGCTGCATTCCGGCGAGCGGCATGACATGGAAACGTGTTTGGGAGTAGAGGAATTGTTACAGCGAATGATAGATCAAGGTCGAATGGAAGTTAGCAGTGAAGGAAGAGAGGAGCAACATATATGCATGCAGTCCACGGATAGGAGCAGTGTTGCGAAGCCCAAACCCTTGGTGATATACTTCACCAAGGGCACAGCTTCGCAAAAGCCCGGACACCCCTTAGCAGCTAAACCTGTTCCTTTCCCATACCAAAATAGCCACGCTGTCCCATGGAGATATACACCTCCGAGGGGGAAGCAAGAAGAAGCCACCGACGTCAGCTCGTTGTCGGCTAAGGTAACAAATATCACGGGACTGAGTGGTGTGACCCGTAGCGGTCGTGTGTTTGCGCCTCCGGACCTACCAGTCCAACCCGTGAACGTCAAGGGGAAAGGAAAAGTGGTGGAGGAACAAGATGGCGAAGCACCCCACGCTTCGAATAAAGATATTCCGGCGAAAGGTCTTCCGGAGAAAAAAGATGGTAAAAAGGAGGTGTCGCTAAAGGAAGCCAGCGAGTTCCTCCATATAATTCAGCAGAGCGAATTCAAGGTTATCGAACAGCTCAACAAAACCCCGGCCAGGGTCTCGCTGTTGGAGTTACTCATGAGCTCCGAGCCTCATCGTGCTCTGCTAGTAACAGTTCTGAACGAGGCCCACGTGGCCCAAGACATCTCGGTAGAAGGTTTCGGAGGGCTGGTCAATAATATCACTGCCAACAACTATCTTGCCTTTGCCGAAGAAGAAATCCCCGCCGAGGGGAGAGGGCATAATAAAGCTTTGCACGTATCAGTCAAGTGTATGGACCATATCATAGCCAAAGTGCTCATCGATAATGGTTCCAGTTTAAACGTGATGCCTAAGAGCACTTTGGAGAAATTACCATTCAATGCTTCCCACCTAAAGCCGAGTTCAATGGTGGTTCGTGCCTTCGACGGCACCCGCTGAGAGGTTAGGGGGGAGATCGATCTCCCGGTACAGATAGGCCCTCACACCTGTCAAGTTACCTTCCAAATAATGGATATTAACCCCCCCTACAGCTGTCTGCTGGGGCGGCCGTGGATCCACTCAGTGGGAGTTGTTCCCTCTACACTCCACCAAAAGTTGAAATTCGTAGTGGAAGGGCATCTGGTCATCGTATCAGGCGAGGAAGACATCTTGGTGAGCTACCCATCCTCTATGCCTTATGTGGAGGCCGCAGAGGAGTCATTAGAAACCACTTTCCAGTCTTTTGAGGTGGTAAGCATTTCCTCCGTGGACTCCTTCTCTGGGCAAGCTTGCCTGTCCGATGCAGCAGTAATGATGGCCCGAGTTATGTTGGGGAACGGTTACGAACCCGGAATGGGTTTAGGCAAAGACAACGACGGCATAACTAGCCTGATAAATGCCAAAGGAAATCGTGGGAAGTATGGGTTAGGCTATAAGCCCACTCAGGCAGATATAAAGAGAAGCATCACGGGAAGGAAGAATGGTAGTCAAAGCTAGCGGTTGAGACAAGAAGGTGAAGGAAGCCCGCCCTGCCACATAAGTAGAAGCTTTATAAGCGCGGGTCTGGGGGACGAAGGTCAAGTGGTCGCGATGTACGAAGATGATGTTCCGAGTACATTGGATTTGGTACGACCATGCCCTCCTGATTTCTAGCTGGGAAATTGGCGAGTGGAGGAACGCCCCGACATTTACGCAACGAGCATAATGTAAACCTTTACGGTTTTTAAAGCTCTATAGTTGGGCCTAGGCTTTAGAGTTTTTCTTTTGTTAAGGCTTTGTGTCTTTTGTTTTTGAATTTATAATACAAGGATCTTTCTTCATCTATTCCTACGTCTCTACCCATTCTCATCCATTTGCATGTTTACTTCTTTATTTCTAAAACGGCAGATCCGATGACGAGTCCCCCGAAGGTACTAATACCTGGGACGCACCTATCAACTTCGAGCAAGAAGCGAATCAAACGGAAGGTGAAGGGAACGAAGATGTGAGACTTCCCCCAGAATTAGAAAGGATAGTCGCCCATGAGGACCAAGAAATGGGGCCTCATCAAGAAGAAACAGAACTAGTAGACTTGGGAGTTGGCAGTAGAAAAAGGGAAGTAAAGATAGGCACAGGTATTACCGCACCTATCCGTGAAGAATTAATAATCCTGCTAAGAGAGTACCAAGACATCTTTGCTTGGTCATACCAAGATATGCCCGGTTTGAGTTCTAACATTGTACAGCACCGATTACCTCTAAATCCCGAGTGTTCCCCGGTAAAGCAGAAACTGAGAAGGATGAAGCCCGAATCCTTGAAGATAAAAGAAGAAGTGAAGAAGCAATTTGACGCTGGTTTTCTGGCCGTCGCTCGGTACCCAGAATGGGTTGCCAACATTGTACCGGTCCTTAAGAAGGATGGGAAAGTACGAATGTGTGTGGATTATCGGGACCTGAATCGGGCCAGTCCCAAGGACAATTTTCCTTTGCCACACATCGATATCCTCATAGATAATACGACCAATTTCGCTTTATTTTCCTTCATGGACGGTTTCTCCGGTTACAATCAGATAAAGATGGCGCCAGAGGATATGGAAAAGACTACCTTCGTCACCCTGTGGGGGACATTCTGTTACAAGGTGATGTCCTTTGGACTCAAGAATGCCGGGGCAACTTATCAACGGGCCATGGTAGCTTTGTTCCATGATATGATGCATCAAGAGATCGAGGTCTACATGGACGACATAATTGCTAAATCTAAATCCGAAGAAGAACACCTTGTCAACCTGCGGAAGTTGTTCGAAAGGCTTAAGAAATATCAATTAAGGTTGAACCCCGCCAAGTGTACCTTTGGGGTCAAATCAGGGAAATTGCTTGGTTTCATCATAAGCCAGAAAGGGATAGAGGTAGACCCCGAAAAGGTGAAGGCCATCCTTGAGATGCCGGAACCCCGTACTGAGAGGCAAATCCGAGGTTTCCTGGGACGCTTGAATTATATTGCCATATTCATATCGCAGCTCACCACCATTTGTGAGTCGTTGTTCAAGCTCTTACGCAAAAACCAAACTGATCACTGGAATGAGGGTTGCCAAGAGGCTTTTGGAAGGATCAAGAAGTGTCTAATGAATCCCCCTGTGCTTATGCAACCAGTACCTGGAAGGCCTCTCATCTTGTACATGACAATCTTGGACGAGTCAATGGGGTGTATGCTGGGGCAACATGACGAATCCGGAAAGAAAGAGCGCGCTATTTACTACCTAAGTAAGAAGTTCACGACCTGTGAAATGAATTACTCCTTGCTCGAAAGAACGTGTTGTGCTTTAGTATGGGCATCCTATCGCCTAAGGCAGTACATGCTGAGCCATACTACCTGGTTGATATCCAAGATGGACCCGGTTAAGTACATCTTTGAAAAACCAGCTCTCACGGGACGAATCGCCCGGTGGCAAGTCCTGCTATCCGAGTTTGATATAATTTACGTCACCCAAAAGGTGATAAAAGGAAGCGCCTTAGCAGATTATTTGGCTCAACAGCCTCTTAACGACTATCAGCCCATGCATCCTGAATTCCCGTATGAGGACATCATGGCCTTGTTTGAGGAAAAATTGGACGAAGATCGGGACAAATGGACCGTATGGTTTGACGGAGCGTCAAACAATCTAGGCCATGGCGTTGGAGCAGTATTGGTCTCTCCGGACAATCAATGTGTACCTTTCACAGCCAGGCTAGGATTCGACTGCACCAACAACATGGCCGAATATGAAGCATGCACCCTGGCCGTCCAGGCAGCGATTGACTCCAATGTCAAACTACTCAAGGTGTACGGCGACTCAGCGTTGGTAATCCATCAGCTGAGAGGGGAATGGGAAACTAGAGATCCCAAGCTGATACCCTACAAAGCCTATATCAAGGAATTGGCTAAGACCTTTGATGAGATTTCCTTCCATCATGTTCCTCGCGAGGAAAATCAAATGGCGGATGCGCTTGCTACTTTGGCGTCTATGTTCCAGCTAACGCCGCATGGGGATCTACCATACATTGAATTTTGGTGTCGTGGCAAACCCGCGCATTGTTGCCAAGTAGAAGAGGAACGGGACGGTAAGCCTTGGTATTTCGACATCAAGCGATATGTCGTAAGCAAAGAATACCCGCCAGAGATTGCCGACAATGATAAGAGGACATTGAGAAGGTTGGCGGCCGGCTTCTTCATGAGCGGAAGCATACTGTATAAGAGAAACCACGACATGACACTCCTGCGATGCGTGGATGCCAGGGAGGCGAATCACATGATCGAGGAAGTCCATGAGGGCTCGTTTGGAACGCACGCCAACGGGCATGCTATGGCCAGGAAGATCCTAAGAGCAGGTTATTACTGGCTTACCATGGAAAGTGATTGTTGTGTCCATGTAAGGAAATGCCACAAATGTCAAGCGTTCACAGACAATGTCAATGCTCCACCGCATCCTCTGAATGTCATGTCCACCCCTTGGCCTTTCTCCATGTGGGGGATAGATGTCATCGGGGCCATTGAGCCCAAGGCCTCGAATGGTCATCGCTTCATCCTCGTAGCGATAGATTATTTTACCAAGTGGGTCGAGGCGGCCTCCTACACCAATGTCACGAGGGGTGTGGTGGTCAGGTTCATTAAGAAAGAGATCATCTGCCGATATGGTTTGCCAAGGAAGATTATCACGGATAACGGAACCAACCTGAATAACAAGATGATGGGGGAAATGTGCGAGGAGTTTAAAATCCAGCATCACAATTCCACGCCCTACCGGCCAAAGATGAATGGAGCCGTGGAAGCGGCCAATAAGAATATCAAAAAGATTATCCAAAAGATGACCGTGTCGTACAGAGATTGGCACGAGATGCTCCCATTCGCGTTACACGGTTACCGAACTTCAGTGCGAACGTCAACTGGGGCAACGCCGTTCTCATTGGTATATGGGATGGAGGCTGTGTTACCGTTTGAGGTAGAAGTCCCGTCATTAAGGATCTTGGCAGAATCCGGATTAAAGGAATCAGAGTGGGCTCAAACGGGCTATGACCAGCTCAACCTCATTGAGGGTAAGCGCTTAACGGCCATGAGTCATGGGCGCTTGTACCAGCAAAGAATGAAGAGTGCATTCGACAAGAAGGTACGCTTGCGCAAGTTCCATGAGGGAGACCTTGTGTTAAAGAAAATGTCCCATGCTGTCAAGGACAATCGAGGAAAATGGGCCCCAAACTACGAAGGGCCTTTTGTTGTGAAGAAGGCTTTTTCCGGAGGAGCCCTGGTGCTGACCAACATGGATGGCGAAGAGCTACCTTCACCCGTGAATTCTGATGTCGTCAAGCGATATTATGCTTAGAATCTGGGGCAATTAAGGATGTCATTGCATGTTCTTTATCTTTATGTGTTTTCTGGATTTCCCCCAGGGATTCCCCGTCTACTGTATCTCTCGTTTCAATCTTTTAAAGAAATGAATGTGGATTCAAGGTTTTAGTCCTCACGTTGGTTTCAAACCTTGCGTTAATTTGTGATCACCTGAGCCCTTCCGCTCAGTTCATGGGATGCCCCAAGCACTTAATTCAAATTGAACCTAAACCAACTTTCACTAAAATTTGCTACGTGTGAAAACATTCATACATACGCATACGCATGCATATTGTTGTGGTAAAACAGGGGCAAGATCATCTTGAGCTACCTTCTGGGGTAGAGACAAAGCTAGAACAGCAGAAACCAATCAAGGTAAGACAACGACGCGGTCAAGATTTGCCACACCTTGTTGTTTCTTACTTGCAGGTACATAGGGACGGATGCAAGTGGGGATGGGGTCACGACTGACCGATCATTGCCCCTTCTCTGCGCTAAACAAGCAGAGAACGTCGCGCAAGGCAGCCTAGTATCCTTTGAATTCGCAGTATTTTACTACCATTGTTTGTTTTTTTAAAGTAATTAACGCCTAATTCTAACTTAAGTAGGCTCAAATAGGTAAAACGCTAACCCATAAGGAAGGAGAGGACATGGTTAATGTTCCTCTAAAAAAAAAAAAGTGCAGGTTAGCTCGCCTAGGCGAGCTGAGCTCGCCTGGGCGAGCAACCCCTGCACCAAAATATAAAAAACGAAGAAAGGGGGAAGTTTTTGCATTCAAAAAATTCTTTTCCCCCCATTCAAAAGCCATACCCACGGAATTTACGAGTTTGCAGCCCTAGGATCTCTACTTTTCGCATTGTTCGATTCCGTTTTGCGCTTTTATTCATCACCAACAAGTAAGTATTCCATCCCTAAGCTTTCTAGCTTTTCATTGGTGTATTTTTTATCTCAATTTGGTGCTCAAAATTGTGAGAATGTGCTCAAATATGTGGGGCAATTTTGGTTTGTTTTCTTGCTTGATTGGGTTGAATTGGGGGTTTGTATGAGATGGCCCTAGGCCTATAATGCATTTTGAAGCAATGGGACATGCCACATTGTCCCTGTTCTCTTGCTATTGATGCCTAAATGCGCGCCCGCCAAGTGTTCGGTGAAATGCCTCAATGGCATTAGCGCGTGATTTTTGTAGGGAAACAACCTATGGGACAATTAGGTCTGCACATGTTATCTATTTTTTGGGGGCATGTATTCGGTTTCGTAAGGGCTAGAGTAATTGCCCCCCATATATACTAGGCCTAGGAACCAAAGTTTTTTGTGCAAGAGAACACAAGAGTGGGTGCATATTGGGTAAAGTTACCCTTTTTGGCCAGCAATCAGCTATGAGCCACGCTACAATAATTTCCCCACGCCTAGATGTTTAGGAATTTTGTTCATCATAAATGTGTAGGTTTAGAATAGGTAGCAAAATACCTTTGGCAATTTACACTTTGGGGCGTGGTAGCAAAATACTTGGATGTATGTACATGTAATTTTTGGTAGTCAAAATGTCTCACAAAAAATATATATATGTTGCATTTTTATGTGAAGAAAATACCTTACATAGATACTTTTTAATTTGAATGCCATTTTAGTCAACAAAAGAAAATATACTTGAATTTGCATGCGGCTTTAGGTAGCAAAAACACTTGAATAAAGCATGAAATGTAGCACCTTATTGTGTAGGTAGCCAAGATTCATCATTAAGTTTGTGTATGTATAGGTATTAGAAATACCAGAATGTGCACGTATGCAATTTTTGATAGCCAAAGTGCTTTGAGTATGCATGTATGTAAATTTAGCAAAGGAAATGCATGTGATGTAGGTAGCAAATACGCCTTGGAAGTACATATAAGTGATCTAGGTAACGAAGGTGCCTTGATTGTGCATGGGTGCATTTTTCTTAGTTAGAAGAATATCTTGTGCGAGTGAATGTTCGTAAGGAAGTATGTGCATGAGTTTGCTCTAAATTTACATTGATGTTTGTGTTTATTGGAGGAGGTTGTATGCCATTTTTGTTTTAAGAGTAGCATTTCTTGGTAAAACTAACTTTCCAAATGTTTGCCTTCGCAGGAAATGGCCCCGAGGAAGCTCGCCTCAAAGAGGTCTAGGAAGGATAAGGCGGCCGAAGGAACTAGTTCCGCTCCTGAGTATGACAGTCACCGCTTTAGGAGCGCTGTACACCAGCAGCAATTCGAGGCCATCAAGGGATGGTCATTTCTCCGGGAGTGACGCGTCCAGCTCAGGGACGATGAGTATACCGATTTCCAGGAAGAAATAGGTCGTCGACGGTGGGCATCACTGGTTACCCCCATGGCCAAGTTCGATCCAGAAATAGTCCTCGAATTTTATGCCAATGCTTGGCCAACAGAGGAGGGCATGCATGACATGAGGTCCTGGGTGAGGGGTCAGTGGATCCCGTTTGATGCAGATGCTATCTGCCAACTCCTGGGATATCCGTTAGTGCTGGAAGAGGGCCAGGAGTGCGAGTATGGCCAGAGGAGGAACCGGTCTGATGGGTTCGATGAGGAGGCCATCGCCCAGTTGCTATGTATACCGGGGCAAGATTTTGCCCGGACTGCTGCCGGAAGACGGGTGCGGATCATGCGCACCAACATGACCACCCTGACTCAGATATGGATGACTTTGCCGCTCAGCAACATCCTGCCCACCGATCATAATTCCGACCTCCCCCTGCCGAAGTGTCAGCTGGTGTACGCCATCCTGACGCGGATGAGCATCCATGTGGCTCAGTTAATCGCTGATGCCATCTATATTTTTGCAGGTATGGCGCCTACCAGGCACCCTTTGGACCCGGATAAGTCCAACAGGGCCCTGGGATTTCCCGCACTGATCACAGGACTCTTCCAGTCGTTCGGAGTCCCCGTGGCACCTACCAAGGTGATTCGGTCGCCCATCACCCGGGCTTTTATTGAGAAGTACTGCACCCAGAGACAGGCCCAGGGTGATGCTCCATAGGCCGCAGGAGCGCCACCACTACCTCATTAGGCTGGCCCGGCTGGGTCATTTGACATGGAGCAGTATTTACGGCATTTGGTTCGCTAGCAGGCGGCCAATCACCGGGCACATGTACAGACCCATGATTGTCTTTACCAGTTGAGCCTCAGCATGCAGAGTCAGGGCTTCGCTTCTTTTTCATGCCCTACTCCAGACCAGTTCAGGGCAGAGGTCGCATGGCCCGGGGATTGGCCCGAGGCCCAAGCAGGAGAGGCGCCCCCAGAGGCTCCCGGCGATGGAGAGGAGGCCCACGAGGACGAGGAGATGACCGATTTGCTTGACTTCTTGGGAGGAAGTGGAGCTACATGACTGGGAGATCCCCAGATTCATGTTTTCTTTCATATTTCTTTTATCATTTTTATGTTATGTTTTTTTTTTGACTTGAGAGACTAATGTTTGTTTTTGTTGTTTCGATTGTCATTTGTACAGCGCATGCATTTTTGTTTGGATTGTTGCGTTAGTGTTTATATTATTATTATCAATGATGTTTGAAATTCTGGAACCGTGTAGAGTTTTTCGTTTAGGAACATCGTCCAAAAAAATAAAACAAACAAAAATCATGATAAAAATAATAAAAAAAGGAGGAAAGAGAGAGCAAGTAAGGAGAAAAAGAAGGAAAATAGAAGATAAAGAACCAACATGTTTTTGAAAGAGATGATTTCCAACTTTTCTTTGAAAAAATTCACTGATCATAACTAGTTTTTGAAAAAATGTGTACACTTGAAGGGTGAATGCTGTGAAATTTTCCCGAGTACCCAAAATGGACTCGAATGAATGCACAAATTGATAAAAGAACATATTTTGGAAACATTGGGTTGGTTTAAAATAGAGGAAATGAATCCTGAGCCCTAGCATCACATGACCATAAAAATTTGACACTTGAGTGTCCACATAGGTGCATACATGACCAGTTTCGCATAAAGTTTCCAAATCATCATTTTTGCATTTGTGTCATGGAAATAATGTGGGGCATCCCTTTTTATCCTTGAACCAAACCAAACCCTGACATGTATCATGTCTAGCCATTCAATGAGCCTTGAGCCAAAATCCTAACTCACCATAAACCTTGACCCGGGGTGAGAATGTCAATCCTTACCCTCGGAAGCAAAAAAGAAGAGAAGGAAAATTTCCAATCAAAGAAAAAAAAAGAGGAAAGGAAATTCCAATCAAAGAGTGGGAGAAAGCGAAAAGAAAAGAAAGAAAATTCCCAACCAAATAATGGGAGAAAGTAAAAGGAAGGAAAGAAAGCTCCTGATCAAGGATCGAAAGAAATCAGAAGAAATGTGCAGAAAGGTCTTTGGACCAGACAATATCTGAACAGTACAGAATTGTCACCAAATAAACAAAATAGGAAAGGAAACCACGACCTGAAAGTGGTCTTCTCCCTTTGATTACCAACCAAAATCCTGTGCGTCGGTGACTTGTTTGCCTCGCGCAAAACAAAAATAGAAAAGGAAAAGGCCAAAAACACACAAAAGCCAAAAAACCCACCAAAAGAACCCATTCCCAAGGGAAGTCCTATTGATCCATGATCACGCATGTAATTTTTGATTTGATAGGAAATAATTTGCAAAGTCAAGTCATGACATATCTATGGTTCGGAATTAGGATGAAACACTTACCTGTGCGAGATTGATACACTTTGAGTGATCTTCTTCTATTTTTGTCGAACCCGGTGTTTCCTCTAAATGGTCATTTAGAAACGAAATGCTAAACATCCAAAATCTCATTTGTGGTTATGAGAAAATTTCATCAGCAGATTCTCCTTCCCCGGTAGACACATTGTTTTTTGTCCGAAAAGCATATGTTGATCTGATTAGTTGGAAGTTTTATCTCTTTACTAAAGCGCGTTCGCATTTTAGTGAAGAAAACATCGAGACTATTTCTAGTCTCACAAGTTATCCAGAACTACGTAGGTCTGAGTTCCTCATTGGAGGATACGTAGGAGCAGGAGCCTCGCTTTTGTCGACCGCACCGCTTTTTGTTACCATGACCCAAAAGCTGGTAGCCCGCGGAGACACCTTACGGTTATCCGCACCTCGTCATTCAGTGACCCCAAGTGTGATTGATGAGCGGAGGCCAATGTGGTCATCTGCGCCCTTTCCGGAGGTGTCAGCATTTTCCGGTGGAGACTTTTTCAAGTCTCACAAGTTATCTAGAACTACGTAGGTCTGAGTTCCTCATTGAGGATACGTAGGAGCAAGAGCCTTGCTTTTGTCGGCCGCCCCACAATCTCTGTCATACTGACCCTGAGGTCATGTGACATGCGGAGACAAATTATGGTCATTCCGCACACCCTTTTGCCATTCAGACACAGTTGTGTCCGGTGGCACGCAGAGACAAATTATGGTCATTCTGCGCCCTTTTGTCATCCAGAGGCGGCGGCCCTGATGACATGCGGAGATAAATTATGGTCATTCCGCACACCTTTTTGCCATTCAGACACAGTTGTGTCCGGTGGCACGCAGAGACAAATTATGGTCATTCTGCGCCCTTTTGTCATCCAGAGGCGGCGGGCCCGATGACATGCGGAGACAAATTATGGTCATTCTGCACACCTTTTTGCCATTCAGACACAGTTGTGTCCGGTGGCACGCAGAGACAAATTATGGTCATTCTGCGCCCTTTTGTCATCCAGAGGCGGCAGGCCCGATGACATGCGGAGACAAATTATGGTCATTCCGCACACCTTTTTGCCATTCAGACACAGTTGTGTCCGGTGGCACGCAGAGACAAATTATGGTCATTCTGTGCCCTTTTGTCATCCAGAGGCGGCGGGCCCGATGACATGCGGAGACAAATTATGGTTCTTCCGCACACCTTTTTGCCATTCAGACACAGTTGTGTCCGGTGGCACGCAGAGACAAATTATGGTCATTATGCGCCCTTTTGTCATCCAGAGGCGGCGGGCCCGATGACATGCGGAAACAAATTATGGTCATTCCGCACACCTTTTTGCCATTTAGACACAGTTGTGTCCGATGGCATGCAGAGACAAATTATGGTCATTCTGCGCCCTTAGTCAATCGCGGCCGACAAGCCCGTTGACACGCGGAAATTTACGTCATCTTCCGCGCTCACAAGATCTGTCATACTGACATTTGAGTCACGCTGACGGGCGGAAATACCCGAGTGGTTATCCGTATAAACATTCTTTTGCTATCTGTAAGACAGAACGCTTGATAGCATGCAGAGACTGACATCATCTTCTGCACCTTTTGTTCCCCCGGGGACATCAAGTCATTTTCATGCGGAGGTATTTTATGGTCACCCGCGACTCTCGTCAACCGAGAGGAACAAAATTAGTGTCTTATCTTTACTTCCCTTTTATCTCCAATAAAAGACAAGTAAAGAGGGGCAACTGTCATACCCTAATTTCGTCCGGGGACCTTTGCTTGATGACATGCAACTTTTGTTTGGTCCTTGTGAGGTGCTTGGCACCTATCATTAGGTAATTTGTGAAGTTCTGGGACATGCCGGAAATCAAAAGAAAATATTGATGCACAATCCGTAAGGTTCCGTGACACACCGGAGATCAAATGGAAGCATCGTTGCACAATTAGTGAGGTTCTGTAACATTCCGTAAGTCAAAAAGGGGATGATTGTGTGATCCGCAAGGCTCCGTAACATTACGGAAAGAAAACAAGTATCGTTACGAAATTCGTAAGTTTCCATAACTTTACGAAAAAAGAATCAACAAAAAAAGGCAGGGGGGTGTATTTAGTAAAAATGGGGGTGCAAATAGCAACCAGACCCACTTGGGCCCTCCAGAAGATTCCTCCAAAAGGCTGTTGCTTCTGGAGGAAGCAACCCTGCTCGCCTGGGCGAGCTGGGTGGCAAGCTTCTCCCCCAATTTTCTATAAATAGGGGGAGAAGTGAAGTAGAAAAGGGTTCAGCCCCTTAGGCACTTCTCTCTCTTTCGAATTTGCTTAGGAAAATTATTTTTGTGAAGAAAATCCATGCCGAGGCGCTTCCGTAACGTTTCCGTAACGTTTTCGTGAGTGATTTCGCGAAGGTTTTCAACCGTTCTTCGACATTCTTCATTCGTTCTACATCGATCTTCAGCCTTCAACGGGTAAGTACCTCAAACCAAGCTTTTCAATTCATTCTATGTACCCGTGGTGGTCCACATTTTGTTTCATGTATTTTTATTCTCGTTTTCATTTACTTTTTATACCCCCTTTTGACATGCTTAAGCCATTTATTTAAGTCATTTCTCGCTTAATCTAAAAATAAAATAAATTTCCACCGATCGTTTGAATTCTATCATCCGTTAATTTCGGTTAAAATGAATTCCGACCGTTCGGTCGTGCCGTAACCACGTTGGAAATAAAAAAAGAGGTAAAATAATAAAATAATAATAATAAAAAATATCTTTTAGTAAAGTAAAGCGAAAAAATCAATCGGACGTTTTCTCTTTGGAATTTCTCATTTTTAATTGAATTGACTAATAACTAAAGTGAAACTTAGGCTAAAATCAACTCGCCTAGTCAAGCTCGTCCACAAAAATAGGTTTTTTTGAAAGTTTATCATTTCGGTTTCTTACTAAGTAAAATGGATCATTTTTAAGGTCCAACGCCTTAAAATGATCACCTTTCAAGTAAAAAAGAATCACTTGATTCACGCATAAGAAAGAACTACGTAGGTCTGATTTCCTCATTGCAATTGAGGAATACGTAGGAGCAAAGGGAAACACCCTTGTTGACCACGAAAAGAGAAAAATATAAAAAGGGCATAAAAGATATAAGAACGTAAAGGGAATGTAAAAATCAAAGTCATGTTTGCACATTCGATTAAAGGCTGTCGTCCCTTGTGACGGACGTGTGGGGTGCTAACACCTTCCCCGTGCGTAAATACAACTCCCAAACCTTTCACTTAAAAGTTCGTAGATCGCGTCTTTTCCGGTTTTTCCGACGTTTTCCTCAAATAAACGTTGGTGGCGACTCCGCGCGTATTCCTTTCGTTGAACACGCATCCCACGAGTCACGCGTCGCCCTCCCGCCGAAGGGTAGGTTGCGACACATATGGAAGTTTTACTTTTTTCCTTCTTTTGGGTCTTTCCAAATACAATATTAATGTTGTCAACTCACTCAAGAACCTGTTGACCAGTTAATGGTATTAGCGCACTATCATGCTCTTGACTTCCATTAAAAGATTTTTTCAATTACCGATAAGGGTGATAAGCTTTCAGAAAACGTTGATGCATGTTTGTTTGTTGACAAGGGTACCGATTTTCACAAGTAGTATATAAAACGGTAAGACCGAGTATCGTATCCTCAAGGAATTTGTTTCACCTAGACCAGGTATATTCAGTATGTAAACACTTATGAGGCTTGAAATAAAGCAAATGTTGAGTTTTGTACTACTAATCTATTTGAACATAAATAGAATAATTAAAGCTATAAAAAGTGGCAACTATCAAGTTAAAAGCGTCAGGGAGTGTCCTATTGAATTTCTCTTGGTGTATAAAATGTGTTTTTTTCTCTATTTAACGTTTCCTTGTGTTCTTACACTGAGAAATTACTCAAACCTTGATTCCTTACATGAATGAGCGTAGCTCTCTTTTGCCTTTATTATTAGTTCCTCAACAAACTTTTTCTAAAAGAGTTGCATTAAGCCTACAGTGTAAAATGAACTAGATCACTGCTTTCCATTCCTAGACATACAGATTTCTAGCTTGCACTATCAAGTTCTAAGGTTTTAAAGTATTTTCCAATACTAAAAAGCCTAACTACACATACAAATGGGTGATCAAGCCACAAGCATGTAAAATAAGCAAAGATAGAAACAATGAACACAAAGAGATAACATTAAATAGATAGTAAGAGTATTACATTAAGAGGTTCAGTAGTAACTCCCCAACAAAGAGGCTTAGCCTTCCATTACAAGCAAAGCTTCAAAACTACAAGAAAGAAACTATTTTTGGTGAAAGAAATTGGAAGAAGATGGTGGAGAATGTCTTCTTCAACCTCTAAACCCTAAATCTCTCTGTTTTTTCTGAAGCTAAGCTCTCTTTGCTGCTCAAAACACATTCTCTACCAACTCTCCTTTGAAATTCTGCCAACTTCAATGTTTTAAAGGCTCTTGGAATCTTCGGCTTCCGAAGGCTCGCTCAATGAGCATGTCTCATTGAGCGAGAGTAAGTGAAATTCCGCTAAGCGAGCATGGGCGCGCTAAGTGCGAGAAGAGACAATGTCCTCATTGAGCGGGCCGATTGCGTGCTGGGCGTGCAGATCTCTGACTTCCTCTTCTAGGGTTTCCCATCTGCTAAGCGAGCTGGATGCCTCGCTAAGCAGATGCATCTCGCTGAGCGGATCTGGCTCGTTAAGCGAGGCATCAACAACTTTAACCTTCTCTTCTTTGGCCTGAAACTGAGTTGGATTCAACATTAGGTCACAAAAATGGAGTTTCTACCCTATAAAATCACACAATAAAGAAAATATGTACAATTTCTACAAAAAGAACCATAAATTGGAGGCACAATGTTATTTCCTTGCAAATATTCATTACCAAACTAACTTATGAATAACAACTAACAATGCCGAGTGTATATTGTTTTTCTTCTATGTTTCAGTTGTACGTAGCTTATTTCTTCTTCATAGATTTGGCAAGCACGATGGCCCTTAACACAATATCCACTCAAATTCTCGTATGCTAAAAAGTCATTAATGTTATAAAATAGCATTGCACGCAACTAGAATGTCTCATTTCAATACCCATCAAACACAACAACCTCCTCGTCACACAACTTTGTCAAGTCTTCAATCAAGGGATTGAGATAAACATCAATGTCATTTCTTGGTTGTCTTGGGCCTGATATCATCATAGACAACATCATGTATTTTCGCTTCATGCACAACCAAGGAGGCAAGTTGTAAATTACTAGTAAAACAGGCCACGAACTGTGCTGAGTGCTTAAATTGTCATACAGACTCATTCCATCACTGGCAAGTCCAAGCCTAAGATTTCATACCTCTTTGCCAAATTCTAGATATATGCTATTAATTTTCTTCCAATGAGAGGAATAAGTCAGATGGTAGAGCATTTTGTCATAATTTTTCCCATCTGCATGCCATGTAAGGTTTTTTGTGTCATCTGCACTAGCAACAGATGCTTGAACCTTGGAATGATCGGAAGATACCATAACACCTTTGCTAGGGGGCCTTTCTTGATGCTTTCATCACTGCTACACTCGTCATCATCCTTCACTTTTGTACCATGATACCCCACACATGGGGTAGTTGTGCATTTTTTCAAACTCATTTTTGTATAGTATGCAATCATTAGGGCATGCATTAATCTTCTAGTACTCCATATCCATCGAACATAGTATCTTGTTTGCCTGATAGTAACTTTTTGACAATGTGTTTTCCTCTGGAAGCATATCCTGCACCACCTGAAGTACTAAAGTGAAACTTTTGTCACTCCACCCATATCTGACCTTGACATTATCTAGACTTAACACTGCTGACAAAAATGTCATAGACTTCTTGCACCCCAGATACAAAGGCTTTTTTCAAATCACTTTGCAATGTATCATACATAGGGGCATGTGCTTGCTGAAAATATTATTGTCCAAGATCATGAATCATTTTCTCTAAGCGATCTCCTATTTGTACATAAATTGGTTCAGATTCGGACTCCCTCTACATGTTTGTCAATTCATCATGCCATATCCATGTTGTATAATTCTTCTTAATCCCATCACACAGTAGATGTTTCCGTATATCGTCAAATAGTTGTTGTCTCCCATTCAAATAGTTTATACAGGGATAGAAATATTTTCCATCCTCATCTGGTCGACTTCTTTCAGAGGCGAATTCTAAGAACTATTCCATGTCTTCCTCATACACAGGGCTCATGCGACTTGCATTCATCCAACTTCGATCCATCTAATTAATAACTTTGTGATACTCACAAAGTTTTTCAATGCGTAAAAATCTCACTTTTTCATTAAAGGTGTGGCCCTATCCCATTTAGGAAGACATTTTCTATAGTACATTCATACATCAAGGTTAAGTCTCTTTTCTTAAATTTGACGAAATTTTGGTAGCATTTCACATTGATCTCCAAGTACATGACATGAAAGCGATGAGATTAATTCTACGACAATCAAGTATGCACTCAGAGAACAATGAGAAATTCATTGTACAGAAATTTCATCAAATTTAAGAACATAAATGTAACCTTTACGCATGACACTAGTAGAAAGAATAGATATAACATCATTATGTTAACATCAGTTTTTTAGAGAACCGATGTTAACAAAAACACGGTGGCATATTCATAAATAAAATGAGTTGGTTAACGTCAATTTTTGAAAAAACCGATGTTAACCAAATTACGTTAGCATCGGTTTTCCCAAAAACCAACATTAACCAACTGATGTTAACATCCGTTTTTCCCAAAAACCAATGTTGTGTTTGTTAAATTAAATATCCAGACTCTTTTTCTTCTCACGCTAATTTTGATCTTTCTCTCTTCCTCTCGTTCTTGCCTTATCTACTTCTCACTCTTTCACTGCCATCCTTGCATTGTCGCGCTGCCGTCATCTCTCCATCATTGTTTCTCGCCTTCTCTCCTTCTTCCTCTTCTCGCACTCTCTATTTTCATTCTCTCTTCCATTGTTCTCGCCATCACGTTGTCGTTCTCTCCTTCTTCCTCTTTTCGCGCTCTCTATTTCCGGTCAATGGCTCACTCTTTCTCTCTTCCTCCTATCCCAGCGTTCTACCATCACCTCCTTAGCGGGGTTTCGTGTTCTCCACACCTCACGAAAAATAAGCCCTATTTGGTTTTGAGAAGATGAAATGTAGGTGATGTTAGACAAGTGGCCTCAGATATCTTAAGAAGGGGGGGTTGAATTAAGATATCACAAACTATTTCCCCAATTAAAATTTTATTTCACTTTCTATTTAAGTTATAAATTCCCTTAAAAATGAACTTCTTAAATATTGATTCAAATAGAGCAATTTGAATATGAATATAAAACAATAATAAATAAAGGAGTTTAAGGGAAGAGAGATTGCAAACTCAGATTTATACTGGTTCGGTCATACCCTTATGCCTACGTCCAGTCCCCAAGCAACCCGCTAGAGAGTTCCACTATCTTGTAAAAGCCTATTACAAGATCTGAACCACACAAGGACAACCCTTCCTTTGTGTTCAGATTTCTTTACAACAAGAGACCCTCGGTCTCTTAATTCTTTTTCAGAATAAAGAAGAAGAGAAGAAGTAATCTCTCTTGAAAGAGATAGATTGAACAATTTGAGCACTCAAATAATTCCTTATTGAATCACAAGTGTTTTGGCCAAGGAATTTTTAAGAGGATGAAACGATTTTGCTTTTTAAGAGGATAAGACCTTTTTTTTCTGAAAATCTCTTAGCAAATTCGTGTCTCAAGTCACATATATATAAGCCTTTGATGGCCATTCAAGAACCAAATAAAAAGATGTGACTGATGAGAATATTTTCTGAAAATCTGCTCTGGTAATCGATTACAGTATTTGTGTAATCGATTACAAGCTTTAAAATTTGAATTAAAACGTTCAAGAACTGCTGGTAATCGATTACCATATATGTGTAATCGATTACACAGTGCAAATTTTGAATTCAAATTTTAATAGCTGTTGTAAATCAGTTTTGGCCACTGGTAATCGATTACATCCTCTGGTAATCGATTACCAGAGAGTAAATCTCTTGAAAAGGATTTTTTTAACTTAAATTTCTTGGCCAAACCTTTTGCTACTTCAATTGGAATTCCCTTCCTATTTAATATACTCTTCCTAAGACTCTAGAGACTGTCTTGATCCTCCATCTTGAATATCTTTGATTTCTTTGTCTTGAATAAAGCTTTGAGAAACATGTGATCCTTTGGCATCATCAAAACATTCAGCTTGATCCTTTGTCTACAATCTCCCCCTTTTTGATGATGACAATACCTGAAATCAAGACAAGCTATATACAAGATGATAGCACGTTCACACAACCCTTACTCCCCCTATCTTTTGGCATGTATGCCTAAACTTTACATAATGATAAATTTCTAATTGATTTCTAACCCAAGTTCTCTCCCCCTTTGGCAACATAAAAAAAAACTAAGCAACACAATCAATATCCAAACAGAGCCAAACATTAAAACCAAAATAAGTCCAGACATTGTCATAACCAACCAAAGCAAAGTCAAGAAATATAATAGAAGTGTAAGATTACGATAACTAAGCAACAAAAAGCCAAATACACGGCGATAAAACTAAGTACTAATAATACTTAATCATAATAATAACAAATAAGCTAAGAGGATGATGGAGGCGGTGGTGGTGGATCAAAGCAAGTACGGATGAAGGAGACATCTTCTTCAACCTTGGTGATCCTTGATTCCATGGCATCGAACCGCATGTCGACTTGCAATTCCATGGCATCAAACTTGTCACCAACAAAAGTCTAAAGACCATCGAACTTGTCCAAAAGCTTTCGAAGAAGAGAGGAATTATCTTCAACTGGTAGGTTGCCTTCATCATCAGCGGGTTGAGCACCCTTTTTGACCCAGGAGCCATCATGCTCTTTGCGGTAACCAAAAGAAGCAATCACAGCAGCACCAATTAAAAAAGATCTCTTGATTGGAACATAAGGTTCTGAATCAAGAGGAATTTGAAAATGGCGAAAAAAGAGAGTGACAAGGTGTGGATATGGCAAAGGAGCATTTAATCGCAATGCCTTATGCATGCGATATCTGACTAAGTGTGCCCAGTCAAGTTGACGCCCGGTATGAAAGGCCCACATGATAACAAGATCTTCCTCAGAAACCTGGGCAAGGTTGGAAGATCGTGGAAGCAAAATCCGCACAATAAGATAATGAAGGATGCGGCTTTCAAAAGCCAATAAACCGGCAAGAAGGCGTCCGGTTATATCTGCATGGTTGGTGCAAACCAATTGGCGGGCATCATGTGTAGAGAAATCAAATTTCCAATTGTCATTCAGTGTACCTTCAAATGGTACACCGTCACTGGACAATTGGGTTAAGTCATGGAAAAGGGATTGGTCAATGACCATTTTTATCCCATAAACCTCAGAAATCAAAGTGTTGTCTTGAATTTCAAGGTTACAATAAAAAGCTTTAACCAATTCAGGATAAACAAGCAATTGTAATGACATGAAAGGTATGAGACCTAAATTCTGAAATGCCTGAATGCAATCAAAACTTTCAGCAGAAAAGAATTCCATATCTATGAACTTAGGGTCGATAATGGTACGAGATGAGAAAAGGTTTGAGTACCGTTTCTGCTGTTCTTCGGAAGAAAACAATGTGGAAGAGGATATGGAGGGTGGAATTGGTGCTGTGGATGCGTTGGTGGCTCCGGAATGATGAGCTCTTGAAGCCGAAGCGGAGGCGGATGAACCCTTACGTTTCTTTGACGATTCTACCATATGATAGAGTTTTTACAGATTTCAATCGGTGAAATCAAACGAAAAATGAGAAAGAAGAAGATTGCAAGTTACGGGAGTCGATTTGATGAAGAAATGAGTAAGATAGGAAGGTTTGAAGGTTTGGGAATGGAGGGACGTCGCAAGGAGGAAGGGGTTGCGCAGGGGTTTCTGGAAAACGTGCTATTTATAGACCAGGACGCATGGTAATCGATTACAGGTGGAGGTAGCCTACTGGTAATCGATTACATGAAGACTGTAATCGATTACAGGCCATCTGTTCTAGTGTAATCGATTACAGTATTCATGTAATCAATTACCAGAACAAAACAATAGCCTTTTCCTAAACAAAACTTACTTCTAAGTCTAAAAACTTATACAATCTTAAGAGTTAATTATACCAACAAGAAAAGTAAAATAAATCAAACAGAAACAAGCGTCATACTTAATCAAAACACAATCAATCAATCATAAACTTTACCTATCCAAATCACTAAGGTCTAAAAGGCATAGTTCTCTTCTTATTGAAAAGAATATATCCTTTGGGAGAGGTTTTGTAAAGATATCAGCAAGCTGATTCTTTGTATCAACAAACTCTAGTAAACAATCTCCCTTTAGAACACGGTCTCTTAGAAAATGGTGCCTAATTTTTATATGTTTCGTTCTAGAATGTTGTACAGGGTTTTTGGATATATTTATGGCACTAGTATTATCACACCTAATAGGTATGCGATCAAGAAGGATACCATAGTCAGATAATTGTTGCTTCATCCATAAAATCTGTGCACAACAATTGCCACCAGAAATATATTCCGCTTCAGTAGTGGATAAAGCAACACTGTTTTGTTTCTTACTATGCCATGAGACAAGAGCAAATCCAATAAATTGACAAGTTCCACTTGTGCTTTTTCTATCAGTTTTAGATCCGGCAAAGTCAGAATCAGAATATCCTATTAAGTTACATGTTGAGTTCTTAGGATACCATAATCCTAAATTGATTGTACCTAACAAATATCTCATGATTCTCTTTACTGCACTCAAATGTGATTGTTTGGGGTTGGATTGAAACCTAGCACACATGCATACACTAAACATAATATCAGGTCTACTAGCAGATAAATAGAGAAGAGATCTGATCATACCTCGATACTGTTTAATGTCTATAGACTAACCAGATTCATCTTTATCTAAGTAACAGCTAGTGCTCATCGGTGTAGCCATGTGTTTTGCACTTTCCATCCCAAATCTTTTGATCAATTCCTTGCAGTACTTGGCTTGGTTGATGAATATACCTCCTTGAGTTTGCTTGATTTGTAATCCCAGGAAGTACTTTAGTTCTCCCATCATTGACATTTCAAATTCACTTTGCATATCAAGGGAAAACTCCTTGCACAATGAATCATTAGTGGATCCAAAAATTATATCATCAACATATATTTGAACCAACAAAATATCATTATGCTTTCTCTTTATGAACAATGTGGTATCCACTTTTCCTCTAGAAAATTCTTTTTCTAGGAGAAAATTGCTTAAACGTTCATACCATGCCCTAGGGGCTTGTTTCAAACCATAAAGAGCCTTCTGCAATTTATAAACATGATTTGGTTTATCCGGGATTTCAAAACCTGGGGGTTGTTCAACATATACTTCTTCTTGAATTAAGCCATTTAGAAAAGCACTTTTAACATCCATTTGATAAAGCTTAAAGTCCATTATGGATGTGTCATACCCTAATTTCGTCTGGGAATTATTATTTGATGATATACAACCTTTGATTGGCTGCTTCGAGACACTTGGCGTCCTTTGTTGCACAATGAATGAAGTCCCGAGACGTGTCAGAAATCAAAAGGAGGCAGGCTTGCGCAATCCGTGAAATTCCGTAATGTGGCGGAAATCGAAAAGAGGTGTTTTTGCGCAATCCGTAAGTTTCCGTAACTTCTTCGAAAGCTAAAAAAGAGTAAATACATAATCCATAAGGATTCGTAACCTTGCGGAAGAGAAATAGGTATCGCTACGAAATTCGTCAAGTTTCGTAACGTTACGGAAAAAGAATTACCAAAAAAATAGAAGGGGGGTGCATTTAGTAAAAAAGGGGGGTACAAATAGAAATCTGGCCCACTTGGGCCTTCCAGATCTTTCCTCCAGAAGGCTGTTGCTTCTGGAGGAAGCAACCTTGCTCGCCTGGGCAAGCTGGGTGGCAAGCTCCTCCCCTATTTTGCTATAAATAGGGGGAGGAGTGAAGAAGAAAAGGGTTCAGCCTTCTTGGCACTTCTCTCTCTCTCGAAATTGCTGAGGAAAATTATTTTCGTGAAGAAAATTGAAGCCAAGGTGCTTCCGTAACGTTTACGTAACGTTTCCGTGAGTAATTACGCGAGGATTCTCGACCGTTCTTCAAGATTCATCGTTCGTTCTTCGTTTTCATCAGTCTTCAACGGGTAAGTACCTCAAACCGAGCTTTTCAATTCATTCTATGTACCCGTGGTGGTCCACATTTTGTTTCATGTATTTTTATTCTCGTTTTCATTCGCTTTTTATACCACCTTTTGACGTGCTTAAGCCATTTATTTAAGTCATTTCTCGCTTAATATAAAAATAAAATAAATTTCCACCGATCGTTTGAATTGTATCATCCGTTAATTTCTGTTAAAATGAATTCCGACCGCTCGGTCGTGCCGTAACCACGTTGGAAATCAAAAAAGAGGTAAAATAATAATATAATAATAAAAAAATACCTTTTAGTAAAGTAAAGCGAAAAATCAATCGGACGTTTTCTCTTTGGGACTTCTCATCCTTAATTGAATTGACTAATAACTAAAGTGAAACTAAGGCTAAAATCAAACTCGCCTAGTCAAGCTCGTCCACAAAAATAGGTTTTTGAAAGTTTATCATTTCAGTTTCTTACTAAGTAAAATGGATCACTTTTAAGGTCCAACGCCTTAAAATGATCACCCTTCAAGTAAAAGAATCACTTGATTCACGCATAAGAAAGAACTACGTAGGTCTGATTTCCTCTTCGATGGAGGGTACGTAGGAGCAAGAGCCCCGCTTTTGTCGACCTCAAAAAAAAAAAAGAAATAAAGTCAAGGTAACACAATTTCCACAATTCTAAAAAATAGGCTGTTGTCCTTTGAGATAAACGTGAGAGGTGCTAATACCTTCCTCAAGCGTAAATACAACTCCCGAACTTAGAATTTTCATTTTGACCAGTTTCCTTCGGTTTTTCTGACGTTTTCCACAAATAAACGTTGGTGGCGACTCCGCGCATCTTTCCTCCTTTGGAAAGCGCACCCGTGAGCCTCGCCTTCGCTCGCCTGTGAAGGGCACGTTGCGACAGTTGGCGACTCCACTGGGGATCATTTTTGTGAGTTAGGCCTATTTTAAAAGAATTGTGGATTTGTGAAACTTCGTGTGTGCATTTATTGAACTGTGTAAAATGTAAATAATTGTTGTCTATTTCGCATTCTTTACACTGCATTCTAAGCACCCACGAGTTTGAGTAAAAAAAGCCCTACACCCGGGTTCATGGGAATTTAAGGAGTGGAGGTGAATCTATCATCATGCTAGGTCTCCGACTTGCTTGATAATAGTGAAACCTCGTCTAGAGCTTTCTCTCTTTATAATGTGTTGTCGCTGGTATTCCACACCGCCACAATATTATTATCTTGAGTGATGATACCTCTAGAAAACAGCCGTGTGAGTTATGAATTGTTGGGGGGTAGTTATTAGAGACCCCTAGATATTGTCCTATAGGTTCCCAAATAGGGGCAAAGAGCAAACACGCTCCTGTGCGATTCTTTCTCATGCATTTTTTGGTTTATAGTTTTTGCTAGTAATGTTTGGTTTCTTTAGAGTAATACGTAAACCTTTTTAATGCTACGTTGAGGTGCCATCATGCCCAAAACGTAGCATTAAAATTGGGTCTCTGCGGTCTCGTATGTATAAATTACCCCTTTGTCTTGTTTTCTTTCCGTTTCATGCATACGCATCGCATCATTCATGTCGGAGTCTTGATCCACCCCTTTTTTAGGTAAATGATGGGGACAAATCAAAACGGCAAAAGGTTTTATCAAGTCAAGGTTAAAAGTCTAGATGTCACTAGCCTCAAGGAATTGGGACGATTGATGGGACCTCTCCAAAGGCAAGCCTTCCGCAAAGTGTACGGGAAGATTCTAGATTTGGCCGCAGCGGAGGTATTTACGGAAGCTGTCGTATCCTTCGCCCAATACTATGACTAGTCGTTGAGGTGTTTCACGTTTGGGGACTTCCAAATGGTACCAACTATTGAAGAGTTTGAGGAAATATTAGGATTCCCTCTTGGGGGGAGAAAACCGTATCTTTTCTCCGGCTTTCTTCCTTCCTTGAGCAAGATTGCAGCTGTGGTTGGTGATTCAGCAAAAGAGTTGGATCGCACGAAGCAAACTCGGAACGGCGCAGTGGGCCTGCCTCGGAAATACTTGGAAGGTAAGGCAAGGGATATGGCGAGCCAAGAGAAGTGGGGCCCGTTTGTAGATATTTTAGCTTTGTTGATTTTTGGGGTTGTCCTCTTCCCGAACGTCGACGGTTTGGTAGACTTAGCCGCCATTGATGCTTTCCTCGCATATCACCATAGCAAGGAAAGTCCAGTGGTGGCTATCTTGGCAGATTTGTGCGACACCTTTGATCGGAGGTGTGAGAAAAACAGTGCACGGATTGTCTGTTGTTTACCCGCTCTATGTGTGTGGTTGATTTCACACCTATTCCAACAAGACATGAGACACCCGTGTCCGCTTCAAAGATATCTCTCATGCGCCGAAAAAGGAAGAGTCGATTGGGACCAACATTTGGCTGGGATAGGGGGCAGCGCGATCAATTGGTTTTCTCCTTGGAAGGAAGGCAAGGAAGGAGTTCTTTTCTCATGTGGGGACTACCCTAATATTCCATTGATAGGGACTAGGGGGTGTATTAATTATAATCCCGCACTCGCCATAAGACAACTAGGGTACCCCATGAGGGGAGCGCCAACCGAAGAAAGTCTCTTGCCTTTCCTTGTGAGGAATCTAGGCGCACAAAGTCTCAAGGCGATACAAAGAGTCCACAAGGCGTGGAGAAGTCCGTTGAGGAAAGACAAGGAGCTTAGGGGTATCCGTAATGGCGTCATCAGAGGTTATCATGGATGGCTAAGAATTCACACGCGGGGGTTAGATTGGCTCTCCAAGTTGAAAGTTATCGATGAGGAGGACTTCAAAGCTCCGGGGGAAGATGAAGAAGTCTGAGCTCTAAAACTAGAGTTAGGGAAGGCAAGACTCGCCAAGGAGAAGTTCAAGTCAGCTGCTACACACATCCGGAAGGAATGCACCGAGTTACAAAAGGAAAACGCGGCCACTGCAAAAGCCCTTGAACAAGAAACCAAAAGGGCCCGAGAAGGAGGCAAGAGGGAGGGTGATTGATGCATTGCATCAAGAAGCGACCATGTGGATGGATAGGTTTGCCTTGACCTTAAATGGAAGTCAAGACCTCCCGCGACTACTAGCCAAAGCAAGGGCCATGGCCGAAGTGTGTTCAGCCCCAGAGGAAATTCACGGGCTAATCAATTACTGTCAACACATGATAGATTTGATGGGCCATATAATTAGAAACCGTTAGGGTCTGTTGTAACACTCTTGTGAAATCTTGGCTAGATGAAAGCTTTTGTTCCATTTTTATAAAAAGAGAAGTTCTGAAACTCATCACGTTGTCTAAAAAGGTCTTGAGGTGGATCTAAGTGCTCTGATCATTCATTAGCATAACATATTCATGATTTGGCGGCATGCTCACCACTGTTTGTTTCTTTAGGAAACTCATCATAACTAAAAATGCGCAAAGGCACCCCTATAACACCTGATCCAAAAGTAAGATGGGTAACGAAGAGGGAGTGCATGAACAGATGAAGGCCGACATGTCGGCTTTAAAAGATCAGATGGCTTCTATGACGGAAGCCATGCTAAAAATTCAAAAATCAATAGAAGACAATGCTACGACGGCCGCTTCCAACACAACTAGGGAAGCGAAACCGGTGCTATAACCCGCAATGAACTCGGGCCGGGACAGAAGCACGACGGGTTTCAATCAGAGGTATAGTCCTCAAGCCTACCCTTATGGCTTGCCTCTAGACTTCACTCCCCGTACCGCTCCAGACGATTTAAGCTAAGCCCCTACCTTCGAGGGGCAACTCCCTCCTCATGCCGACTATCCTCTGCAGGAAGATGATGAAGGAGATGCCCATTTAGGCCCTCTACTTCCCCCAAGGGAACCGGCCCCCCATGAGTTACCCCAGCCAAACATAATCTGCCATGCCTCGTCTCAATCCGCACCCGTTAAGGAACCCGTTCCCATTTCAAAAGACAAGGGAAAGATCGATCTGCTTGAAGATAGGTTGAGAGCGGTGGAAGGCCTCGACAACTGTCATTTCTCGGATTTAGCCGATTTCTGTCTGGTACCTAACATCATCATTCCTCCCAAGTTTAAGGTACCAGATTTCAACAAGTACAGAGGGACGACATCTCCAAAGAGTCATCTTCGGATGTATTGCCGAAGGATGGGGGTGTATTCCATGGATGAAAAGCTTTTAATGCACTTCTTTCAAGACAGCTTAGCCAGAGCAGCAGTGGCGTGGTACATAAATCTGGAAGCCTCTCAGGTCCGGTCGTGGAAAGACTTGGCAACTGCCTTCATTAGGCAGTACTAATACAACACAGATATGGCTCCCGATCAGAACCAACTTCAGAGCATAAGCAAACGGGAACATGAGTCCATCAAGGAATATGCTCAAAAGTGGTGAGACCTAGCAGCCCAAGTCATCCCACCTATGACTGAGAGGGAGATGATCACGATCATGGTAGATACGATGCCTATGTTATACTACGAGAAGCTGATAGGATATATGCTGGCCAACTTTGCAGACCTTGTCTTCGCCGGAGAAAGAATCGAGTCCGGACTGAGGAAAGGCAAGTTTGAATACGCCTCCAACGCTGGCCCCAACAGCAATAGAAGAGCCCCAATGGTGGGCACACGAAAAAAGGAAGGGGATACCCACGTGGTCACCACCGCCCCAACGTGGATGAAAATGCCCCAAAATGCTCAAAACTCATACCAACACAACCACCTGAACTTCTTGATCCGAGCCGGAAGTTCCCTCCTAACTCAAGTAGAAGGGTCTGCCACGACAGAAAAAGCACTTGCATAACACGCGGCTCCAGCCACACCCCGACCAGCCAATAATACGACTCCTGGCACGAGCTATGACAATCCGCGATGCCCCCCGAGAGACCCGTTTTCTCCTATTCCCATGGCGTATTCCGAGTTATGGCCCTCATTGTTGGAAAACCATTTGGTGGTGGCCATACCGGGAAAGGTCTTCCAGCCACCATACCCCAAGTGGTAGAACTCAAATGCCACATGCGCATACCATAGTGGAGCCCCCGGACACAACATTGATTCTTGCCTGCCATTCAAGTATAAGGTGCAACACCTAATAAATGCCGACTGCCTATCATTTCAAGAAGAGGGCCCCAATGTTAAGACCAATCCGCTAGCCAGTCATGGAGGAGCTAGCATAAATGCCATCGAAAAGGATAGGCCGTCAGGGTCAAAGAGATTAAAAGATGTGGCCACATCCAGAAGATTCATCTACCAGTCGCTGCAGGCAGCATGCATAGTCTCTCGTGGCAGAGGCAAAAAGCGACGAATGTCTGTTTCATCTCGGGGAATTACACGACATGGAAACATGCCCCGCGGTGGAAGAGCTACTTCAACGGCTCATGGACTGGGGGCAGCTCGAAGTGTCTGAGAGAGGTAGGGAAGAGCCGTAGATTTGTACGCAATCGACAGAAAGGAAGGCTCCCCCAACCCCCAAAGCTCTAGTGATATGTTTCACTAGGAATGTGACCAGCCACAGGCCCGAGTACCTCCCGGCAGTGCCCAAGCCGACGCCATTTTCCTATCAAAGCAATAAGGTCGTCCCATGGAAATATACCCCTCCCGCTTTTGGAGAAGGGGCTGCAACCGAGGTTGACTCCTTATCAGCCAAGGTGACCAACATTACCGGCCTTAGTGGCGTAACCCGCAGTGGCCGGGTGTTTGCTCCCCCTCACTCGGCGGAATTGCCCTCCAAGGGGAAAACACCCATGACCCAAGAGTCCGCAGGCGCGGCCACCCCCTCAAAAGAAGTGGATCCCCCGGTAGTAAAGGTAGCTGAAAAGAAAGAAGATCTCCAAGGAAGGGCGGTGACCTTGGAAGAGGCTCATGAGTTCCTTCGTCTCATCCAACAAAGTGATTTTAAAGTGGTTGAGCAATTGAATAAAACTCCAGCAAGGATCTCCTTGCTCGAACTGCTCATAAGCTCCGAGCCTCATCGTGCACTATTAATAAAGGTCCTCAACGAAGCCCACGTAGCACACGACATCTCAGTCGAGGGTTTTGAAGACATTGTTAATCACATAACTACCAATAACTACCTCGCGTTCACGGAAGAGGAGATTCCAGTTGAGGGGAGAGGGCACAACAAAGCTCTACACGTGTCTGTCAAATGCAAGGACCATGTCATCGCTAAGGTACTCATCAATAATGGTTCAAGTTTAAATGTGATGCCAAAGACCACCTTGGAGAAGCTTCCTTTTAATGCGTCACATCTAAAACCGAGTTCGATGGTAGTACGAGCTTTCGACGGTAGTCGGCGAGAGGTAATGGGGGAAATTGACATCCCCATTCAGATAGGCCCCCACACTTGCAATGTGGTTTTCCAAGTGATGGACATAAATCCCGCCTACAGCTGCCTTTTGGGGAGGCCATGGATCCACGCGCTAGGAGTGGTCCCCTCGACGCTTCACCAGAAACTGAAATTCGCAGTTGGTGGACTCTTGGTGATAGTGTCGGGCGAAGAGGATATGTTAGTAAGCTGCCCCTCCTCAGCACCATATGTAGAGGCAGCGGAGGAATCATTGGAAACAACTTTCCAATCCTTCGAGGTGGTAAGTTGTGCCTCTGTGGAAACAAGTCCATTGCTACCTTGTTTCTCTAATGCGGCATTAATGGTGGCGCGAGTAATGCTCAGGCACGGTTATGAGCCCGGAATGGGTCTGGGCAAGGACAGCCACGGGAATGCCGATGTGGTTGACATTAGGGGTAACCCGCACAAATATGGGTTGGGGTATAAGCCCGGGAAACCTGGGAGAAAGAATACACCATCAAGACTCCAGGCTGATAGGGCATGGCCCGGTCATGTTAGCCAGTGTTTCACAAGTGCCGGGATAATGTTCGAGGAAGAGGTGGCGGCAATAGGAGGAGAAGCTCCACATGATCCGCTGAGTTTCGTGCGACCGTGCCATCCCAATTTCCAACTGGGGAATTGGCATGTGACGAGCCAGTCGAAAGTCTATACCGCTTATTCAATGTAATTGGAGGCTATAGTTTCCTTTCTCTTTTGTTTTGTGAAACCTACCTTATTAAATAACAAAGAGATCTTGTTTCATCTGTTCTTGTGATTCCACCTTTTCTCATGTCATTTTTCATGTTTTTGTTTTGTCTTGAATGGTATAGATGTGAGGGTCGATCCTTGGAGGATCCTAACAACGAGGGCTTGATAATCGATTTTGACCGAGAAGTAAGTCAAACAATAAACGAAGAAGAGGGAGAGGGTGTCTTTTCACCAGAGTTGGAGAGGTTGATCGCTCAGGAAGAACGTGAAATGAAGCCTCACCAAGAGGAAACCGAACTGATAGACTTAGAGACCGGAGAGGGAAAGAAAGAAGTGAAAGTAGGGACCGACACCTATCCACCAAGGTTTGATAACCCTTCTTGAAGAATATCAAGACATCTTTGCATGGTCGTACCAAGACATGCCAGGTCTGGACCTCGACATTGTGCAGCATAGGTTGCCATTGAATCCTGGGTGTTCCCCGGTTAAGCAAAAATTACGAAGGATGAGACCCGAAATGTCTTTGAAAATTAAAGAAGAAGTGAGAAAGTAGTTTGATGTGGGTTTCTTGGTTGTGGCTCGATACCCTGAATGGGTAGCCAACATTGTCCCCGTCCCAAAAAAGGATGGCAAAGTGTGAATGTGCATAGACTATCGGGATTTAAACCGAGCCAGTCCTAAAGACAATTTCCCTTTACCACACATTGATATACTAGTAGATAATACAGCTAAGTTCGCCCTTTTCTCATTTATGGGTGGTTTCTCAGGGTATAACCAGATAAAAATGGCACCCGAAGATGTGGAGAAGACCACTTTCGTCACCCTATGGGGAACATTCTGCTACAAAGTGATGGCCTTCGGGCCAAAAAATGCTGGGGCAACCTATCAACGTGCCATGGTAGCTTTATTCCACGACATGATGCATAAAGAGATAGAAGTCTATATAGATGACATGATTGCCAAATCTCGGACCGAGGACGAACACCTCATCAATCTGTGTAAGCTGTTTGGAAGGCTGCGGAAATACCAACTGAAACTAAACCCTGCCAAGTGCACCTTCGGGGTAAAGTCGGGGAAGTTATTGGGTTTTATCGTGAGCCAGAAAGGGATAGAGATAGATCCCGAGAAAGTGAAGGTCATTCTTGAAATGCCAGAGCCTCGCACGGAGAAGCAAGTTCGAGGTTTCCTGGGCAGGTTGAATTACATCGCAAGATTTATCTCGCAACTCACCCCTACCTGCGAGCCCATCTTCAAAATCTTGCGTAAAAAATCAAACAAAGCCTCGCGAATCCCCCGGTGGTCATGCCGCCTGTTACAGGAAGACCTCTTTTCCTGTACATGACTATGTTAGATGAGTCTATGGGGTGCGTGTTGGGTCAGCACGATGACTCTGGGAAGAGGGAACAAGCAATTTACTGTTTAAGCAAGAAGTTTACCGCCTGTGAGATGAATTACTCAATGTTAGAAAGGACGTGTTGCGCCTTGGTATGGGCATCACATCATCTTAGGTAGTACATGCTCAGTCATACCACCTGGCTTATTTCCAAAATGGATCCTGTGAAATACATCTTTGAGAAACCAGCCCTCATGGGACGAATTGCTAGGTGGCAGGTACTACTATCTGAATTCGATATTGTGTATGTCACCCAAAAGGCGATAAAGGGAAGCGCCTTCGCAGATTATTTGGCCCAACAACCTCTCTAAAATTATCGGCCAATGCACCCTGAGTTCCCGGATGAAGACATCATGGCTCTATTCGAAGAGAAGCGGACACACAAGGATATAGACAAATGGATTGTTTGTTTTGATGGGGCATCTAATGCTTTGGGCCATGGAATAGGGGCAGTCCTTGTATCCCCAGATGATCAATGTATCCCTTTCACGGCCAGGCTGGGTTTCGATTGTACCAACAATATGGCCGAATATGAAGCGTGCGCCCTTGGGATTCAAGCTGCCATTGATTTTGACGTGAAGCTACTCAAAGTGTATGGAGACTCGGCTTTGGTAATACGTCAGTTGAGAGGGGAATGGGAAACTAGGGATCAAAAATTGATACTCTATCAAACTTATATCTTGAAGTTAGCCAAATTCTTTGACGACATTTCTTTCCACCACATACCTTGGGAAGAGAACCAAATGGCCGATGCATTGGCCACCTTGGCATCCATGTTTCAACTTGCCCCACATGGGGATCTGCCGTAAATTGAATTCAGATCTCGGGGCAAGCCGGCACATTGTTGTGCGATAGAGGAAGAGCAAGATGGGAAACTGTGGTATTTTGACATCAAACAGTATGTCGAGAACAAAGAATATCCACCAGGGATTTCCGACAATGACAAGAGAATGTTAAGGAGATTGGCTACTGGTTTCTTTGTGAGTGGTACCGCCCTGTGCAAATGAAACCATGACATGACCCTCCTGTGATGCGTAGATGCCAAAGAGGCAAACCACATGATCGAGGAAGTCCATGAGGGTTCGTTTGGGACACATGTTGATGGAAGCTTGCTTGTGGGGCTTCTATGGAGGCTGGATTTTTGAGCTTCAATGGAGTCCTTTAATGGTGATTTTCCACCATGGAGATGCAACGGAAGACAAAGGAAAAGAGGTGAGAGGAGGCGCCATCCATTAAGGAATAAGCCATGGAAGAAGGAGCTTCACCACCAAGATGAGCCTTGGATAAGAAGCTTGGAGAGGATGCTTCAATGGAGGAAAAGAATGAGAGAGAGAAAGAGAGAGGGGGGAGCATGAAATTGAAGGAAGAAAGAGAGAGAGAAGTTGAACTTTGAATTGTGTCTCACAAGACTCTCATTCATCAAAATTACAACAAGTGTTACACATGCTTCTATTTATAGACTAGGTAGCTTCCTTGAGAAGCTTTCTTAAGAAAACTTCCTTGAGAAGCTTCTTTGAGAAAACTTCCTTGAGAAGCTAGAGCTTAGCTACACACACCCATATAAAAACTAAGCTCACCTCCTTGACAAAATACATGAAAATACAAAAAAAAAAGTCCCTACTACAAAGACTACTCAAAATGCCCTGAAATACAAGGCTAAAACCCTATACTACTAGAATGGCCAAAATACAAGGCCCAAAAGAAGGAAAATCCTATTCTAATATTTACAAAGAAGAGCAGATCCAACCTTGAACCATGGGCTCAAAAATCTACCCTAAGGTTCATGAGAACCCTAGGGCCTTCTTTAGTAGCTCTAGCCCAAGCCTCTTGGAGTCTTCTATCCAATACCCTTGGGGGGTAGGATTGCATCATCCCCTCCACCTTGGAAAGGATTTGACCTCAAATCCCGAGGTTCTTCATACTCTAGTCTCCTTCCCTCGACACCCCTAAAAAGAATAAAAACATATGTATTAGTGGTGTTGGGTATGTTAGAGTAGGGTAAGGTCTGAAAACTCCTTTCATGGACATCTTCCCATGAGGGAACATGGTTCCTCACCAACTCAATGAGTGGTGCGACAAGTATAGAAAAATATGGGACAAACCTTTTGTAAAAGTTTGTTAAGTCATGGCAGCCCCAGATTTCCCTTATACTTGGTGGAGTGGGCCAATCAGGAATGACCTTTATTCTCTTAGGGTCCGTGGGAACCCCTTGATCACTATTTAAAAAATTAAGGAATGTAATGCAATAAAGCGTACCTTTTTCTGTATTTTTATGTTGATTATTCCTATAAAAAAATACGACAAACCTAAGGTGTCCCATGTGAGCACCGAAGTTTGTATTAAAACCAAAAATAAGAACAAACCTGCCTAATGAGTCCCTATGTACATGAATCATGAAGACGTTGGGTGCATAACTGATTTTACAAAAGAGGGTTGCAACACTCAACAAATTCATCATATCACTTATTGTAGGGATTTGGTGCCTAATAATACCTATTTTGGGCACCAACAAAGCACAAGGATTTAAGCTCTTACGAACCAAACCCTCATCCAACAACTCCTTTACTTGAGGAATAACCTCAAGCCCAAGAGGTGTGGCAGTGCTAACAAGTGTCTTTTTACAAAGGAGAAGATGTGGAGGTTGTCTAAGAGGGGAAGTTTCTTTAATATTTGTCTTTATTTCGAAATGATTTTCCTTCTTAACTAACCTCTTGGAGGAGACACTTACCTCCTTACACTCTTCCTTAACCATTAAAGGTTGTCCTTCTTCTTGGGGATAGATTTCTTCACTAGATTCTTCCCCTTTTGCTTCTTCACTTTCACTAGAGGAAGGTGACGTAGTAGCCTCATCTTGGCTACTATAAATGTCTTGGCTCCTCATAATCATGGTTTTTGTGGTGGGGCATTGAGAATTAATGTGTCCTCTTCCAAGACATTTAAAGCACTTTATAGAGCTAGTCTTCTCTTGCATACTAGCCTTAGGGGCTTGCTTTTCTATTGTCTTCCCCTTATCATCTTTGGGCTTAGAAGGTGTCACCCCTAAGATTCCTTGACCTTGGTCTTTCTTTGGATAAGAGTGGGAGCCATAAAATTTTGGTGTAGACTTCTTTTTAAGTTGTTGCTCTACCCGTATTTCCCAAACTAAGTTAGCCTCTACATTGTCCTTCCCATGGAAGTATGGGAGGTTAATGTTAGCCTCTTGAGGCTTTCTTTCCTTTTCTATTCTATGGGAGTGAGGTCTAAGATGTGACCTATGCCTTCCTTCATAATAGTCACGAAGTTCTTCACTTAGGCTCTTGCAAGAGTTATGACTACTATAGGAGGCATGTTTTTCTCTTTTCATTTCTTTCATTATTTTTCTTCTTTCTTCCTCTCTTATTTTCTTTCTTTCATCTTGACTTATTTCTTCCACTCTTTTTCTTCCTTTTTCTTTTCTCTCTTGTTTTTCTTTCCTTAACTTGAGGGAACTCAACTCATCTAAGATTCTAGATAAAGGGTCTTTATGACTAGTACCCTCGCTATTAACACTAGATGAATGATGACTCATGTTGGTTCCTAAGTTGTGGTTCTTTCTTTGTTAGAGGTTTGAAAAAAAAAAGGTATAAGAAACTATGGCTGAAACTAGCCAAAATAAACACTAAAAGAGGTGTGAAAGATAAGGGAAAAAACTAATTGGTAAAATGCAAGCTATCTAGGTGGTTTGACAATGGAAGGTAAAGGAAATAAGCTATGAAAGCAAGCAAGAAAAGTAAACTAGGTTAATCCTAAGAGTGTTTGGATGACCACATTCAAGGTTCCCAACAAAACACTCACTATCCTAAGGAAAAATTGCCTAAAATTATTACACACAAATGGAAGTTTGGTAACCTATTGGAGGCTCCCAGCACACTTCCAATGAAAGGCCTTTTTGTTACAAAACTTGAAAGCAATGAAGGTAAGTAAATTGCAAATTACAAAATTACAAAACGGTCCTCAATTTTGGTGGTTGTTCTCTCTTTGGTGATTCACTCAATTTGGAGTGCTTCTTAGTCCAATAGCTCTTAAGGTGGTTGGCCCCTTTCTTCTTGACTCAAATTCTTCAAGGGATGGCACCAATCCTCCTTCCAATTCCCTATATGGCAACCCACAAACAAGGAAACAAAGAGACAAGCAATAACCAAAGACCAAAAAAAATGAAATGAAAGCTAAACCAATGGAATTTTAACAAGATAATTTTTCAAGGATTACTCAACAATTAAAGCAATGAAAAGGACATAGAAGCAAGCTAGGACTCAAAGAGAAACTTAGAATGACTCTAGAGTAGAGTAAAAAAACTATAAAAAAAAGACTCAACAAACCTCTAGCTTTGGCACTTGTCTTCACACTAATTTTCAATTGAAATTTCCAATTATAGAATAAATTTTAAGCCAAAACAACAAGCACACTTCCCTTTCACCTTTTTTTTCTGGATACTGATTTTCCTGCCAACTTGTGTGATTTTTCGTATTTTTTCCTTTTATCCAAATCACTTGTTTCTTTTTTTCTAACTTTTTTCCAGATGTCTAGAAAATTCATTAAAAATTTCAGCTCCAAATTCGAAGTAACCAATTCTCAGTAATTTTTACAAGTTTGTATGTCTAAGCTGCCAGCACCAGCGATTTTTTTTTAAGCATGGTATATTGATTGCCTTGGGCTTACTTTCAACCTTCCTATGTATGTTGAACTCACTAGTATTGTTTACCACAGTTTTAGGAGTTCAATATTCACTTAGGATCAACATTTCAGCCAGCAATTCAATCACCAAAACTCAAATTCACAATAGACACAATCATAAGGAAACCTAAAAGTTCAAGAAAAGGTTCACAATCAAAGACTCTCTAAGAATTTTGCATGAACATGTTAAGGACTAATTAACATGAAAGATTTGACTCAAATCAAATAATAGGCTAAAAGAATTTCATACACTCATGAACAAATGAGTTAGACAAAGAAACAAGAAAATAAAATTCAGCACAACATAAGAAATCTTATGTGACAAGTTTCATGACTAGACATGACTTCTATGACAAAACTACAATAGGTGAACAAGTCACTCTAGATTTTTGAGGTTTTCTTCTACTTTAATATTTTTGTAAGAATTTTATGATTTATTTTTCAGCCACAAAAAATAACAAGACAAAACTCAAAGGAACCTAAACTCAACACAATTCATGGTTCAAGAACAAGAACAAGAAATTTGAACCATAGAAGATCAAATCTAGCTTCTATAGCAAGTTTAATCGGTGGAAACTCTAAAGAATCATGTTAAAAACATTTAGCACAAGACATTTGAGGAGGTACATGGAGAAAAAATGAAGAAACAACAATGGAAGAGAAGGTAAAACAAAAAATTAATGGAGGTTTAAGGAGCACCTACTTGAAGCTCTTGTGCTCTGATTACCACTTGATGGAAGCTTGCTTGTGGGGCTTCTATGGAGGCTGGATTTTTGAGCTTCAATGGGGTCCTTTAATGGTGATTTTCCATCATGGAGATGCAGCGGAAGACAAAGGAAAAGAGGTGAGAGGAGGCGTCATCCATTAAGGAATAAGCCATGGAAGAAGGAGCTTCACCCCCAAGATGAGCCTTGGATAAGAAGCTTGGAGATGATGCTTCAATGGAGGAAAAGAATGAGAGAGAGAAAGAGAGAGGAGGGAGCATGAAATTGAAGGAAGAAAAAGAGAGAGAAGTTGAACTTTGAGTTGTGTCTCACAAGACTCTCATTCATCAAAGTTACAACAAGTGTTACACATGCTTCTATTTATAGACTAGGTAGCTTCCTTGAGAAGCTTTCTTAAGAAAACTTCCTTGAGAAGCTTTCTTAAGAAAACTTCCTTGAGAAGCTTCTTTGAGAAAAGTTCCTTGAGAAGCTAGAGCTTAGCTACACACAGCCATCTAAAAACTAAGCTCACCTCCTTGACAAAATACATGAAAATACAAAAAAAAAGTCCCTACTACAAAGACTACTCAAAATGTCCTGAAATACAAGGCTAAAACCCTATACTACTAGAATGGCCAAAATACAAGGCCCAAAAGAAGGAAAAACCTATTCTAATATTTACAAAGAAGAGTGGATCCAACCTTGACCCATGGGCTCAAAAATCTACCCTAAGGTTCATGAGAACCCTAGGGCCTTCTTTAGTAGCTCTAGCCCAAGCCTCTTGGAGTCTTCTATCCAATACCCTTGGGGAGTAGGATTGCATCACATGCCAATGGGCATGCTATGGCCAAGAAGATCCTTAGAGCAGGTTATTACTGGCTCACCATGGAAAGCGATTGCTGCACCTATGTAAGGAAATGCCATAAGTGTCAAGCGTTTGCAGACAATGTCAATGCTCCGCCACATCCTCTGAATGTCATGTCCACCCCTTGGCCTTTTTCCATGTGCGGGATAGATGTCATAGGGGCCATCGAACCCAAGGCTTCGAACAGTCATCGCTTTATTCTCGTTGCGATAGATTATTTCACCAAATGGGTCGAAGCGGCGTCCTACACCAATGTCACGAGGAGCGTGGTGGTCAGATTCATAAAGAGGGAGCTGGTTTGTCGGTATGGACTCCCTAGGAAGATCATTACTGACAATGGCACCAATCTGAATAACAAAATGATACAGGAAATGTGCGAGGATTTCAAAATCCAACATCATAACTCCACCCCCTATCGGCTGAAGATGAACGGGGCTGTGGAGGCTGCAAACAAAAATATTAAGAAAATTATTCAGAAAATGACAGTGTCGTACAAAGATTAGCATGAGATGTTGCCTTTTGCCTTGCATGGGTACCGAACCTCGGTACAAACTTCTACTGAGGCAACACCATACTCCTTGGTTTATGGGATGGAAGCAATCCTCCCATTTGAGGTAGAGGTCCCTTCCCAGAGGATACTAGCAGAATTGGGCCTAACAGAATCAGAGTGGGCTCAAACACGCTACGACCAACTCAACCTTATTGAAGGTAAGCGTTTGACGGCCATGAGCCATGGGCGCTTGTATCAACAAAGGATAAAGAACGCGTTTGACAAGAAGGTGCGCCCGCGCAAGTTCAACGAGGGGGACCTTGTGCTGAAAAAGATATCCCACGCTGTTAAAGATAATCGAGGGAAGTGGGCCCCGAACTACGAAGGGCCTTTCGTTGTGAAAAGGGCTTTTTCCGGAGGGGCTCTGGTGCTCACCAACATGGATGGCAAGGAGCTACCCTCACCCGTGAACTCCGATGTTGTCAAGCGATACTACGCTTAGGATCTGGGGCAATTAAGGAAATCGCTGCATGTTCTTTTATTTTTGTGTGTTCATTTTTGTTTCCCCTAGGGATTCCTGTCCGCTGTAATTTTCTCGTCACAGTTCTTTAAAAGAAGAGAACATGGGATTGAGGCTTTAGTCCTCACTTTGTGTTTTAAACCATGTGCAGTTTCTGATAACCTGAGCCTTTTCGCTCAGTTCATGGGGTGCCCCTAGCGCTTAATTAAAACTGAACCTGACCAGCATTCACTAAAAAGATTGTTGCATTTGAAAAAAGTTAATGCATATGCATACACATGCATATTTTGTTATCTTATGACAGGAGCAGAATCGTCCTAGGCAGTGGTCAAATGTCGGGATGGGGCTAAAGGCAGAAACCGATCAAGGTAAAACGGTAACGCAGCCACAGTTTGCTGCGCGATGTTGTTTCCTACTTTCAGGTACTTAGGGACGGACGCGAGTAGAGGCTAGGGTCACGACTGATAGATCTTCGTCCCTTGCCCATCTCTGGACAAACGGAAAGCGCCGCTGGGAGGCAGCCTAGTATCCTTTAAATTCCCAGTAGTTATTATTGTTGTATCTTTAAAGTAAATATTGGATGCCTGATCTACCCTAAGGGGGTTCGAGTAAACGAATGCCGACCCATAGGAAGCCGTACTTATTTCATCCTAAAAAAAATTGCAAGTTAGCTCGCCTGGGCGAGCAACCCCTGCACGAAGGTGGTTAAAAAAGGGGAGGGGGAAGTTTTCTGCACCCAAAAACTCTCCCCCCTCATTCAAAAAATGAAGGCTCATGGGATTCCTTGGTTTTCTAGCCTTAGGTCACTTTTTTTCCACGTTTTTTATTCCATTTTGCGCTATTATTCATCTCCAACAGGTAAGTACCTCATTCTTGGGCTGTCTAGCTTTCCATTGATGTATTTTGGTGCTCTAAGTTGCATGTATTTGCTCAAAAACGTGAGGGATTTATCCTTGAATTGTTGCTTGTTTTTGTTGAATTGAAGGGTTGTAGGGGATGGCCTTAGGCCTAGGTTGTGTTCTGAATAATGGGGCATGTCACATTGCCCCCATTCCCTTGCTATTCATGCCTAAACATGCGCCCACCAAGTGCTCGGTGAAATGCCTCAATGACATTTGGGCATGGTTTTGTGAACTTTGGATTGTGGGGCTGTGTTATGTGTATAGGGACAGCATGTAGAGGTTAAAATAAGTGCCCAAATTAAGGACTTAGACCTAGGAATCCAAGCCTTTGGTTTTGAGTGCAAGAAAAAATAAAAACGAAGGCATTATGATAAGGATTTCCCTTTAGGCCAGCGGCTGATTTTTGGGGCTGCACCATGATGTTTGCCTAGTTTGTTTGAGATGTTATTCACCATGTACGTGTATATATAGAATAGGTAGCAAGAGACAAATACCCTTCAAATAAAACATGTATATTTTGAATAGATGGTCAAACACTTTATAAATGTACACATGTTTGAATGTAGCACGAGAATGCTTCCCAAAATGAACATATAATGTGGAATCGCCTTTCAAAGTGTAGATAGATGGCATGAAAATTCCTTTTCAAATAAATGCAAGTGTGTGCACGGCATGAAATTGGCTCTCAAATATGCATGTATGTATAAATAAATGTGAATGAAACAACAAAAACCTATGTTAATTTGTATGTTAATAAAATACTTTGAATGTGCGTATGTAATTTTTGGTAGCAAAAATACTTTGAATACGAACATATGTAATTTTGGCACAAAATCTTGAGCATGCATATATGAGTTCTTTTGAAGAGAATATGTGTGGGATATAAGTAGCTAGAATATTTTGAATATCCTTGTATATTGATGTAGATAGCAGGATATTTTGCGCGTATGTGCGTTCATAAATGTTTTTCTTCAGGGAAATGTGTGCACAAGTCTGTTCTAAGTCGAAAAGATTAGTATGTTGTTTTTGCTTTAAAAATAGCATTTCCTTGTAAATTAACTTTCCAAATGTTTGTCCTCGCAGGAAATGGCTCCGAAAAAGCTTTCCACGAAGAGATCTAGGAGAAACACCGCGGCTGAAGGGACCAGTGCTGCCCCCGAGTTTGATAGCCACCGTTTCCGTAGTGCCGTGCATCAGCAGCGCTTCGAGGCCATCAAAGGATGGTCGTTCCACAGAGAGAGACATGTCTAGCTCAGGGACAATGAGTACACCGATTTTCAAGAGGAGATAGCTCGCAGACATTGGACGTCGCTGGTTACTCCCATGGCTAAGTTTGACCCTAAGGTAGTCTTGGAGCTTTACGCTAATGCTTGGCCCACAGAGGAGGGAGTGCGAGACATGCGTTCATGGGTGAGGGGTTAGTGGATTCCTCTTGACGCAGATGCCCTCAGCCAATTCCTAGGTGACCCGCTAGTGTTGGAGGAAGGCCAGGAGTGCGAGTTCAGTCAGAGGAGGAACAGGGCCGACGGGTTCGACGAGGAGGCCATTGCCCAGCTATTGTGCACACCAGGGCAGGATTTCGCCCGGACCGCTGTAGGGAGGCGGGTGCGGATCATGCGCACCAGCATGACCACCTTGACCCAGATATGGATGACATTGCTGCTCAGCAATGTCTTGCCTAGTGATCATAACTCTGATCTCCCTCTGCTGAAGTGTCAACTGGTGTATGCCATCCTAACATGGATGAGCGTCCACGTGGCTCAGCTGATTGCTGACGCCATCTATTTGTTTGCAGGTATGCCATCCACCAGGCACCCTCTCGACCCGGATAAGTCTAACAGGGCCCTGGGGTTTCCGGCATTGATCACGGGCCTCTGCCAGTCATTCGAGGTTCCCGTCACCCCTAGTAAGGTGATCCAACCGCCGATCACCCGGGCCTTCATTGAGAAGTATTGCACGCCTAGACAGGCATAGGGTGATGCACCTCAGGATGCAGACGCACCACCACCACCTCATCAGGCCGATCCCGCTGGGTCACTAGGCATGGAGCGCTATCTATAGCACTTGGTTCGCCAGCAGGCGACCAACCACCGGGGGCAGGTACAGATACATGAGTGTCTCTACCGGTTCAGCCTTAGTCAGCAGGGCCAGGGTTTCGCTCCTTTTGCGTGCCCTACTCCAAAGCAGTTTAGGGCTGAGGTTGCATGGCCCAGAGATTGACTCGAGGCCCAGGCAGGGGAAGTGCCTGCAGGATCCCCCGGCGATGTAGAGGAGGCCCGCATGGATGAGGAGATGACGGATTTGCTCGGTTTCTTGGGAAAGAGCGGAGCCACATGACTATGGGATCCCTAAATTCATATTCTTTTCAGTTTTATGTTTCATCATTTATCATTTGTATGTTATCTTATTTCTATGACTTAAGGGACTAACGTTTGTTTTTGTTGTTTCGATTGTCATTTGTTTTGTGCATACATTTTGTTTGGATTGTTGCGTTAGTGCTTATTTTGTTATTGTTGATAATATTTGTTGAAATTCCGGAACCGTGTAGAGTTTTCATTTAGGAACGTCATCCTAAAATAAAACGAACAAACGTCGTGATAACACTAAGAATAGAAAAAGAAAGAGGCGTTGTGAAGAAAATGTCATATATGTATATAAAGAAAAGAAAAGAAATTTTTGCATATAAACAATGTGTGAAAAGAATTTTTGTATATAAAATGTGTGAAAAGAAATTCTTGTGTGTGAGTAATGAGTGTATATAAAGAAATTTTTTGTATAAACAACGAGTGTATGCTGAAAAAGGAAAAAGAAATCTTTGAAAAGGAATAGAGGTTTTATATAGACCATGTCGATATAAAGAGAAAAAGTTTTTCAATGCGTGTGTATATAGAAAAAAAAAAGTTTTTCGTGTATAGGAATGTAGGTGTACAAAGAAAAAAGCTTTTCTCATAGATTGCAATGGATGTATAAACATGCATAGAAAAAAATGAAACAAAAAGAAAAGAGAAAGAAAGACCTCGAAGGTCGGCATGTTATGGTCATAGGAAGCACAAATCATTCGTAGAGAGCAAACGTGTCTTTTGGAAACAAGAAATTGACGCTAAGAGTTTATTTTCCTAAACAACCGAGATAAGAATGGATGGATTCGTTGAACCAATGAAAGAACATAATTTGGAAACGTTGGGTCTACTTGCGTGAATCCCAAGCCTTAGTATCACAATGCCATGAACTGGATGCTTGAGTACCCACCTAGCTGTATGCATGACCAATTTTACAGGTTGTTTCCAAATAATCATTGTTGCGCGTTCCTCATGGAAATAATATCGAAATTCAACCCGAAACTGACACCCTGACACATGAATTTGCTTTGCCCCAAATATCAAAATTGGGCTCGCACAATGAAAAGACCATGTTGAGACACAACCTTAAGCTACTTTGAACCTTGGCCCATGAAGCGAATCCCCATCCTTTCCCCCGAAGAGGAGGACAACAGAATCTCCTCAAGGGAGAGCGAATAACGAATGCTAAAACTCGAATTCCCAATCAAAGATCGAAAAAAAGAAATGAAAGGGAAGAAATGAAAAGGAAGAAGTGAAAAGAAAGAAAAGAAAAGGAAAAGAAGGATTCTCGATCGAAGATCGGAAGAAAGTAAAAAGGAAAGGATCAGAGGAAAACAGAATAATTCCCGATCAATAAAGGAAATTAGGAAAGAGAACAGACGATCTTCGGACCAGATAAATTTTCGGCGAGGTAAATGACCGCCGGCAAAGGGAAAACCCATTTTCTGAAGTGGTTCTTCCTTTGGGATTGCCATTCGAGGTCGCTCCCGACTGGCGATGTCCTGCCCCACATAAACAAAGAGGAAAAGACCAAAACACCCAGCTTTCTCTCCAAAAACACTACCCTCAAGAAAATCCTATTGATCCGTGATCGCGCGGGTAATCTTTTGGTTCGATAGGAAATCATGTGCAAAATAAAGTCATGGTGCAGCTATGGTTTGGAATTAGGGTAAAACACTTACCTGTGTGAGCTTTTATACACCATGAGTGATTTTATTCCCAGTTTCAGTTTGACCCGACGTTTCCCCTGAATGTTCATTTAAAAGTTAAACGTTGACATCCTACCCTTCATTTTCGGTTACAAGGAAAACTATTTTGGGATAAGCATATTGCTTCTCTAAAATATGGTGCTCTCGTGAATGATTTATTTTTCCTTGCTCAAGCATGTTTGCCTTTTAGGTGAAAGAACCTGATGGACCATTCGGTCCCACCATCAAATCTTGTTCGGAGCCCCATGAATTGATTGTCATTCATGCATCCTCCACCATCAAATCCTATTCGGAGCCCCACGAATTGATTGCCTAGCACTGTTTGTGCATCCTCCACCATCAAGTCTTATTCGGATCCCCATGAATTGATTTCCATTCATGCATCCTCCACCATCGAGTTCGGAGCCCCACGAATTGATTGTCTAGCGCTGTTCGTGCATCCTCCACCATCAAATGTTGTTCGGAGCCTCATGAATTGATTGTCATTCATGCATCCTCCACCATTGAGTCTGGAGCCCCACAAATTGATTTCCTAGCGCTGTTCGTGCATCCTCCACCATCAAATCTTATTCGGAGCCCCATGAATTGATTGTCATTCATGCATCCTCCACCATCGAGTCCGGAGCCCCACGAATTGATTGCCTAGCGCTGTTCGTGCATCCTTCACCATCAAATCTTATTCGGAGCCCCATGAATTGATTGCCATTCATGCATCCTCCGTTATCAAGTACGGAGGTTTTTGTTGTTTTCCCAATCGGTTCCTTCACCAAACATGTGTATACGTATATATTATGTTATTTTTGTTTGTTTGTTTGTTTTGTTTTGTGTTGTGCAGAGAAAGAAGAAGGAGAGACGGGAGTCACTTATTTCAAATCATTTTAGGTTGGAACTATTGTGATTGAGATCAATTAAATCCCCATGATGGGCAAAGGATGGCCTTCGGGGGTCATCATAGATTAATTACGGAAAAGGGCTAAGACGGATGAAATCAGTGTTTTATCTTTGCTTTCCTCCTATCTCCGATAAAAGGTAAGTAAAGAGGGGCAACTGTCATACCCTAATTTCGTCCGGGGACCATTGTTTGATGGCATGCAACCTTTGCTTGACCGCTTCGAGGTACTTGGCACCCATTGTTGCACAATCCGTGAAGTTCCGTAACATGCCGGAAGTCAAAAGGAAGCATTGTTGCACAATTCATGAGGTTCCGTAACTTTCTGAAAGCCAAAAAAGGGATGATTACATAATCCGTAAGGTTCTGTGACATTACGGAAAGAAAACAAGTATCGTTACAAAATTCGTAAAGTTCCGTAACGTTACGAAAAAAGAATCAGCAAAAAAAAAAACAGGGGTGTATTTAGTAAACAGGGGGTGCAAATAGCAACCAGGCCCACTTGGGCCTTCCAGGAAGTTCCTCCAGAAGGCGGTGCCTTCTGGAGGAAGCAACCTAGCTCGCCTGGGCGAGCAAGGTGGCAAGCTTCTCCCTCTTTTCCCTATAGATAGGGGGAGGTGGGAAGAACAAAAACGTTCAACTCTCCTAGTAGCTGACGATCACTTAAAATTAGTGAGAAAAGTTGTTTTCATGAAGAAAATCCAAGTCGAGGCGCTTCCGTAATGCTTCCGAGACGTTTTCGTGAGTGATTTCGCGAAGATTTTCCGCCGTTCTTCGTCGTTCTTTCGTTCGTTCTTCGTCATTCTTCGGTCTTCAACCAGTAAGTTTCCGAAATCGAACTTTTCAATTCATTCTATGTACCCTTGGTGGTCCCCACTTGGTTCGCGTACTTTTATTTTCATTTCATTTACTTTTCGTACTCCCTTTTGACGTGCTTTAGTCATTTATTTAAGTCATTTTCTCGCCTAATAAAAAAATAAAATAAATTTCCACCGATCATTTGAATTGTAACATTTAATTTCTGTTAAAAAGAAATTCGACCGTTCGGTCATGCCGTAACCACGTTTAAAACCAAAAAAGAGACAAAATAATAATATAATAAAAAAAATATCTTTTAGTAAAATAAAACAAAAAAATCAATCGGACGTTTCTCTTTGGGATTTTTCTTTGTTAATTGAATTGACTAATAACTAAAGTGAAACTAAGGCTAAAACCAACTCACAAAATCAAGCTTTGTCCGCAAAAATCACTGAAAACCGTTTTAAGGTCCAACGCCTTAAACGGTCCTCTTTGCTTTTTATCGGTTCACATGGACCGTTCGAAAGCGTAAAATCAACACATCACTTCACTGCCTTTGGATAGAACTACGTAGGTCTGATTTCCTCTTTGATGGAGGGTACGTAGGAGCAGAAGCCCCGCTTTTGTCGACCTCAAAAATAAAAAGAGATAAAAAGTTTAGATACATAATTTCACACAATTCTAATTTAAGGTTGTTGTCCTTTGGGACAAACGTGAGAGGTGCTAATACCTTCCTCAAGCGTAAAGATAACTCTCGAATCTGGAATATTCTTTATGACCGGTTTCCTTTGGTTTTTTCTAACGTTTTCCTTTCAATAAATGTTGGTGGCGACTCCGCACATTTTCCTCCCATGGAAGACGCACCCGTGAGCCTTGCCTCGCTCGCCCGCAAAAGGGTAGGTTGCGACACTAACAATCCCTCCTCTATAACCAAATACCCTTTGTCATTCACATTCATTAGAGTATAAGAGTGTTTGTTTTCATCTTTTGTTACTTGTGTGTGTGTGCTATGGAGATTGGAGACCTATAAAATGTGTTGGCACATATCATATGGCAGTAGAAACATGGAGAGAAATCAGACAATTAGTATTAACAAATCCCAATGCTAGAACTTTCCATTAATTTGGAAAAAAAAGAGCTTATTTATCAAGTTGAAATTGCATAAGAGCTTGTAGGAACTAGCTAGGAACAACCATAACATACTACAAATAGCAGATGCACACACATGCATGAACTTTAAAGATGGAAAATTTTATTTGCTTGAATAAGTTGAGGATCATGCTGGTGCTTTCACAAGGTTAGATGGGAAATCCAGCACCACAATCTTCTCAATAGCAGGTGAAAATACTCTGGTAAACTCAAGGTGAGTCAGGTGGGTCTGAAATGCGTTGAACTCCTCCTTCCTATTGAATGCCATCAAGAAATCATGAGTGAAACCTTGTCTTAGCATATCATGACTTTCAATGTCCTTTCCCCTACCATACAAATATATAGTTAAGTACATGAGACTTGTGTGTACTAATTACTAAAAAGCTAAATAAAATTACTGGAAATTCTATAGATACCCAAAATAGTCTAAAAGGTTAAAGATTATACACGCTTTAGTTGGTTGTGCTTTTTAATTATATACTAAATCTAGAAGGTAGCCATTGACCAATTAGATACTACTACAACAAAAACAACAACAAAGCCTTATTTGACCAGGTGATGTAGGCTATACAGATCACACATAACCATTCACCCATAAGATAAATGCATAAAAGTATGTGTTTATGGAAATAAGAATCATAACTATCTTGAAACAAAGTAAACCGATGATATATAGTTTTATACCATTCAAAGGACTTGACATGGTCAATCCCAGAGACCATCTTCTCCAACCCTTGAATGAGTTCATCAACAGCCACACCATCCTTTAACTTAACAATCACATAGTGATTGAAAGTCCCCATGGCTACTATTACAATACAATAATATTACAAACTCTTACTATGAACCAAAAGCAATCCCTAGTAGGCAAATATATATGCACAAAATTAAACCTACAATATGCATGAGCCAACTATTACAGTCCCTATGTGTCCACTGTCAGATCCTGATGACCAATTTCACCGTTGGTAATCAAATACCAAAAGAAAATTTTTATTAGGGGACAAAATCCACAGCTCAATATTAGGAAAGGTACTAGTTTAAAATATAGACCCACCAAGGGTGCAACTCCTTCTCCACAATTTGCACAGTCAAAATTGTCTGGTGTAATTGTCCTTGCACATGATGAACGACACACTGTTGGGGTCATTTCCCTCTAGAAGTTTGAGTCATGGGTTGGCCTCACTCAGTCAGAAAAACACTATCATATTATATATGCCATACTTTTTCTTCAGTGCCTTTTTTCTATTTAAGAAAAGTGATGCCATTTGCTGTGGATTGTTCCCCTTGTCCTTGCCATGTGCACTACCAAGGTAAATTATTGAACTTTAATACATGGATGAATGGCATCATGCTATCTACTTATCGTTAAGGAATCTTGAGTCTTGAATCAGGTGAATGGCATTATTGACCTTATCTCAATAATGCCTAGTATTCCTTCCACTCACTTCTTATCGGTCAATAAAGGCAGCACCAAGTAGTGGCACCCCTGCCCCAATAGCAACTGCTTTGTTGACAAGGGAGTTATCTGTCTCAAGTTGTGAAGTTACAAGATAATCACCACTCAGATTATGCCATTAATTATGTAAATTTTAGGTATATGTTCTTACAAGATATGATTTTAGGTTATGTAAATTTTATGCTTATGAAGCCAATTTTTACTTTTATCCTTGTGTTGTTTATCTTGTTTGGTAATGCAGTCTCCCACAAAAATTAGTTTTAACTAGCATGTTTGGCAAAATAATTTGGTATCCCATATTGATTGCTTGATGGAAGAGATTGGTTGTAAGCAAAATATGCTATTTGATTTGTGTTTTTACATTTCAGCTTATAATGGTTTCTCCTTGTGTTTTTACATTTGCCATTTTTAGTTGAAATATATTCCATTAGATTTATGTTTCTCTCACTGGAACTTCTATTTTTCTTTTTCTATTTAGAGTTTAGACAATATCTCATCATCTCCTCCTTAGTAGGTGCTACTTGAACTTCCTTCCAAACAGTTTTATTAAATTAGTGAAGGGAGGCCCACTCTAGCACCGTGCCATTGGTCACAATGATGTGTTTAAATGGCGGAATTTTCACCTTCTACCATATTCCACCATCCACCATTGATAACACTGCTTCCAAAGATTTATGATCCAATTCTTATCTTTTCTAAGATGTACAATCATCCCCCTTAGCATTTTAATCTCTGATACAATATTTTTGGTTCCTGTTTGAATTTCACAGCCCAACATTCACTACCATAAAATATCATTGGTGACTGTTAGGTTAAATATTCTTTCATGTTTCATAGGCACTTCACAATCACAAATTACAACTGAAGCATTTGACCACTTCATCCACTAGCTTCATTCCACGTACATCCCTATCAATCTCCCTATTACCTATGGTGGTCATGGTTTGGATTGTCAAAAAATTCAAACCAAAAACTAAACCAAACTAGAAAACTGGTTTGGATTTAAAAACCAAGCAATCTTTTTTTGGAAAATTGGTTTCTGGATTTTTGTGACCCAGTTTAAAACCGGTTTTAAACCATTTTAAGCATCTATATAAAATGAATCTACACTAAAACTGTAGTGTTTTCTTGCAAATCATGAATATAGGTCACAGAAAGACTTAGAAGACTCTAATAGTATCAAAGAAAAAGGAAAAGTCACAAGATCAAGAAGTTGGTGAGGCCAAGGGGATAATACCAAATGGACTCTTACTTATTAATGGAACTATTTTAGGCAAACTTAGCAGTATGAAATACTAGATTGCAGTCAATATTATCCCCTACAAGGCTGCTACCTTAAATACTAATAAAAGCCATCTGGATATTTGCTTCTGGACTGCTACCCTTGATTTAACATTTTTTTCAGCATACACCAACAATCCCCACTTGGTCTGTACTGTCAAGATTTGGTAGTTCATCCTTCTTGACAGCCAATATAACTTTAGTCAATGTCTTAGTACTTTGTAGTTGCATATAGTTGTAGTTTCCTCTAGAGAAGCATGTGGCTCTTTCTCCATAACAATTTAGCAATCCTAAGTTTCTTATCCAAATAATCCAACGTTGTTTGCTTCTCCATTTCACTGATCTTCCTTTGTAATTGTAACCATTGCAAGCCTCAATTATAATCTTGAACAATACAATATTGGTTACCAGCCTCAGCCAAGTCACTCCCTATATACCAGAAGACAACTGGCTTGTTCTTAAAATCAATACAAAATAGATACAGGACAACTACCGTTGGGCAGAGGGATTGTAACAACGATTATCAAATCAATATATTGATTTAGCCTTCAGCTTTTGTCTTCTTAAATACCTAATTAATTATCTCTGTTTTCTTAAAATCTGTCGTGATTCTTCACTTTTAACAGTGTGTTAAGAATGACTTTTGCATACCATAATATGACAAAACAACACAACTAATCAAATTTTACACAAAAAAAGATAGGAACTCCACTCTGTATGTTCCTTATCTTCAGCTAATACAATATTTTTATATTGTGAGAGGTTCGAGCAATTTGGTACAGAGACCTCGAGTTTATCTGGTTATCACACTAAGGATAATTTTAAACTAATTTTTTAGTTTTCACCTATTACACTAATGTACAAAACCAGATCAGGTAAATGAAGCATCTTTTTTATCTTTCTTTCAAATTATTCACCGATTAAAGAAATTAAAGGATTAAACAGAGATACCTGGATATTTATGACAATAGGTATCCCATGTAATTGGTCCTCTGCCTTCTTCATCTGCAGAACCTTCGTACTACATCATAAACACAAATTAATCATTAATTATATTATACAAATGTAACTACTATAAGCTTAGGCCACTGACACATAATTTAAATTATGAAAATGTGAAGCACAATCTCTCTTAGACACCAACTACCTTGTTCTCTTTTCCAAATTCTTTATCATACTGCACTCCCTCTTTCATATGCCACCACATTTTTTCCACTTAGAATTTCCAATGCTATGAGTGTTGATCCAATAGCAAGAAAATGTGTGTGACCATAAGCCACACCCATCAAGGAAGCAGCATAATATGCATTAATAGCTTCACTAGTACTATGTTGATTTCTTCCATTTCCAAACTCAGTTAACCCTCCAGCCCATGAGTGCAGTTTATAAAAGTCAAAACACCTTAGTCTTGTGTAATTTGAGGCTTATACTTCCAACCCCACATTGGATCAAGTATGGGTGACATGTAACCACTGCATAATATCTTACATGAAAATTAAAACAATGCAATTTGCTTAATATCTTTATTCAATGGTTCATTGATTTAGATTCAAACTTTGTTGTTGTAATTTGATTTGTATGATCTTGAATTGGAATTAATCAAATTTGTTGAACTTCATTATTATCATCACTATCTCCCTTGTATCTCACTTCATGAACTAATCAACAAATTATGATAAAGGAAATTATCCATCATTAGACCTTTTATTTCTTTTGTGTTTACCATGTTGAGTTCATTGAATGGAAGATAATAGTTGGATACATGCAGTCACTAGAACTTGACCAATTATTTTTTAATAGTAAGAAAAGTGATGCAATCCTACCCCGCAAGGGCATTGGATAGAAAACTCCAAGTAGATTGGGCCAGAGATGCAAGAGAAGGCCCTAGGGTTCTTATGAGCCTTAGGGTAGATTTCGGGGCCATGGGCTAAGTACGAGCCCACTTATCTTTGTAAATATTAGATTAAGGTTTCATTATTTTTGGGCCTTGTATTTAGGGCTCCATAATGTAGGTAAGGTACCCTAGAAATATAGGATTTTTCAGCCCTTGTATTTTAGGGCACCTAGACTAGTTTTTGTATTAGGGGTAGTTTTTTAATTTCACATGCACTAAGTGGATATTTGATGTGTGTGGTTGGAAATAAATTTAATTGAATTGGTAGAAGCCAATCCAATTAAATTTTAGAGGGGGAGGTGAGCATTTGCTTACTACACCCCATTGCCACATCATATAGTCACACTTTGTGCATGTCCTTCATGCTTTTCATGCCTCATGACACCTAAACACACTTAGTGGAGAATCTTGGAATTGATCTTGGATTAGTGGGCTGAACCATAACTAAAATTCACTAATCATAATTAGTGAAAATTTGGCTCCAAAGTTTGGCTCCACAAATTCAATTTCAAATTCAAGTGAAATTTGAATTTCCCTCCAATTTTGTGTGACACTTAGGCTATAAATAGAGGTCATGTGTGTGCATTTTTTTCAACTTTGATCATTTGAAAATTAAAATTCAAAGTTCAGAGCTCTCTTAGAGCACAAAATTTCGTGCTCTTCTCTCCCTATCCCTTCATTCATCTCCTTCTTTCTCCAAGCTCTTATCCATGGCCTCCTATGGTGGTGAGCTTCTTCTAGACTCATCTTCTCCTTGAAGTGGCGTCTCCTCTCTCTCTTCCTTCTCCATTCCGCTGCCATTCATCTTTCAAGAAGCAAAGGAATCCATTGATGAAGAAGATCCTAGGCCTACAAGCTCCAATGGAGCTTGCATAAAAAAGTAACAACAAAATTATAAACGAATAAAGGAAAGTTTTTCACTTACCATTTGTGTTACATCTCACTTACCATTGAAATATTTAATTTGTAGGCATTATTTGTCTAGTTGTTTGTGTCGTGATTACGACATTCGTTGTTGGACATTATACTGATCATCATCACAGGTATGAAAGTTTTTTATAAACTTTTGATGATTATTTTTGTTAGGAATTTTTTTGTACATTGTTGTCTATCATGAATGTACTTTGCTTTATATACAACTTTTTTTCATCATGAGTGAACCTTAGATTCCCGTTTGAGATTGAATACAATGATTCTTGCGGATAGTTTGCATTAATCATTGTATTCAATCTTGAATTGTCCGTTTGGATAGTTTGGGGAGATTGATATTTTTATGGTAGATTCATGCGTTAAGGTTAACATTATTTTGTTTAATTTGATGAAATTTTGGTACAATGCATTTCTAGTTGTTCTCTAAGTGCATACTTGATTATCAGGGAATTAATGTCACCGATTTCATGTGGTGTACTTGGAGACCAATGCAAAATGTTGCCGAAATTTTGTCAAATTTAACAAAATAGAATTAACCTTGATGTATGAAGCTACCATAAAAAAAATGTCTTCCTGAATGGGATAGGGCCACACCTATGATAAAAAAAGTGAGATTTTCATGCATCGAATAACTTTGTGAGTATCACAGAGTTATTATTTAGATGGATCGAAGTTGGATGACTGAAAGTCGCATAAGCCCTTCATATGAGGAAGGCATCGAAGAGTTCTTGCAATTTGCCTCCGAAAGAAGTCGATCGGATGAGGATGAAAAATATTTTTGTCCTTGTATAAATCATTTGAATGGAAGACAACAAATATTGGACAACATACGGGAGCATCTGTTGTGTGATGGGATTAAGAAGAATTATACAACATGGATATCGCATGGTGAATTCATAGATATGCAGACTGGGTCCCAATCTGAACCGTTTGATGTAGAAATGGGAGATCGCTTGGAGGATATGATTTGTGACCTTGGACAAGAGTTTTTTTAACAAAGAAGCCTCTGTATCCGGGGTGCAAGAATTCCTTGACGTTGTTGTCGGTGGTGTTAAGTCTGGTTAATGTCAAGGCCAGATATGGGTGGAGTGACAAAAGATTTAGTTCACTGCTTCAAGTAATGCACGATATGCTTCTAGAGGAAAACACATTGCCTAAAAGTTACTATCAGGACAAGAAGATATTGTGTCCAATGGGTATGGAGTATTAGAAGATTCATACTCTACAGACATGAATTTCAAGAAATGCCCAAGTGTCCTAGGTGTAGGGTATCACGGTACAAAGTGAAGGATGATGACGAGTGTAGTAGTGACGAAAACTCAAAGAAGGGCCCCCCAACGAAGGTGTTATGGTATCTTCCCACCATTCCAAGGTTTAAGCGTCTATTTACTAATGGAGACAATGCAAAAGACCTTACAATGCATGCAAATGGGAGAAACTGTGATGGAATGCTCCGTCATCCGACTGATTCCTCGTAGTGGAAGAAGATTGATCGTTTGTATCCGGATTTCAGCAGAGGCAAGAAATCTTAGGCTTGGACTAGCTAGTGATGGAATGAATGCATATGGCAGTTTAAGCATGCAACATAGTTCATGGCCAGTTTTGCTAGTAATTTACAATTTGCCTCCTTGATTGTGCGTGAAGCGAAAATACATGATGTTGTCTGTGATGATATCGGGCCCAAGACAGCTAGGAAATGACATTGATGTTTATCTAACTTCGTTGATTGAAGACTTGACAAAGTTGTGGGACGAGGGGGTTTTAGTGTTTGATGGGTTTCAGAATGAGACTTTTCAAATACGTCCAATGCTTTTTTGTACCATTAATGACTTTCCAACGTATGGGAATTCGAGCGATTGTAGTGTTAAGGGCCATCGTGCATGCCCCATTTGTGAAGAAGACACAACTTACATGCCACTCAAACATGGTAGAAAAATAGTGTACACAAGGCATCGACATTTTCTAAAACCTCATCACCCTTATAGGCGATTGAAAAAAACATTTAATGGAAGTCAAGAACATGAAACTGCACTGATACCATTAACTGGTGACCAGGTCTTCCAGCGGGTTCAACACCTAAATACTATATTTGGAAAAACCCAAAATAAGGAAAAAAGTAAGACTTGTATATGGAAGAAGAGGTTGATTTTGTTTGATCTTCCATACTGGTCTGATCTAGATGTTAGACATTGTATTGATGTTATGCATGTGGAGAAAAATGTATGTGATAGTGTCATTGGGACGCTCCTTAACATTCAAGGCAAGATGAAAGATGGTTTGAATACTCGTCAAGATCTAGCTGAGATGGGTATACGATCGCATTTTGCCTAACAAAGTCAGGGTGAAGGATCTTAAAATATTAAGAGCCTTGTCTGTGCCGGGTCAAAGTCCCACAAGGATACTCTTCAAATATTAAGAGCCTTGTCCTGTTAAAGGATCTTAAGTTGGTAGGGTTAAAGTTTCACGATTGTCACGTCTTGATGCAACAATTGTTAGCCATGGCCATACGAGACATTTTGCCTAACAAAGTCATGTTAGCCATAACTCGGCTCTGCTTTTTCTTCAATGCCATATGTAGTAGAGTCCTTGATCCTATGAAGTTAGATAAGCTACTTGATCCTATGAAGTTAGATAAGCTAGAAAACGAGGCTGCTATTATATTGTGTCAGTTGGAGATGTATTTTCCTCCTACTTTCTTTAACATCATGGTTCACTTAATTGTTCATCTGGTAAGAGAAATCAAATGTTGTGGTCCTATTTATTTGCGGTGGATGTATTCGGCTAAGTGATACATGAAGATCTTGAAAAGGTATACCAAGAATCTACATCGTCCAGAAGCATCTATTGTTGAAAGGTACATTGCAGAAGAAGCCATTGAATTTTGTTCAGCGTACATTGAAAAGGCTAAACCTGTTGAGCTTCCCCAGTCTTGACATGACGAAAGAGTGGGTGGTAAGGGTTCAAGAGGACTGCATGTTATCACTCCAACTGTAGAAGATTTGCAACAAGCTCACTTGTATGTGTTGAATAACAATAATGAAGTTTTGCCATACATACTTTGGCACGAAGGTTTAGTGAAAGAAACTAATCCAAAAATGTTGAAGAACTGGGTCTTGAAAAAGCATAACAAAACTTTCCTAGATTGGTTTAAAGACACAATCTTTGCTAATGATAATGCTTCTAAAATGTTAAGAAAACTAGCAGATGGGCCTAAAAGAAATGTTATTACTTGTTAAGGATACGATATAAACAAGTATTCCTTTTATACAAAAGCACAAGACAAGAAAAGTACAATGCAAAACAGTGGGGTCACCCTAAAGGCTGAATCTCAACACTTCGCCAGTGTACATGATGACAATTCCTTCCTGTGTTTTCAAATGTAAATGGGTTGACAGCAACACCGATGTGTTGACCGATCATGTAGGATTTATGTTGGTAGATCTAAAGAAACTCGCTTACCAGAATGACCTTTTCATGATGGCAAAACAAGCTAAACAGGTATTTTATGTTCAAAACCCTTGTGATGAAAGGTGGTCAGTGGTTCTACAGGGGAAAACAATTGGTGTTAATGTTGAAGATGATGATTCATACATTGATACTTATGTTAGTCCTTTGTCAACACAAATTTCGCCTAACGTCATCGGAGAAGAAGAAGCTAACGACATTCATGCTAATGGTAATGATCATGATGAAGGAGAATTAATTAACATCGTCTAATGTAATTTTCTTATGTATTTCATTTCAGTCCATTCATTTACATAACTTATTCAGTTTTTTCATAATGTTAATTAACTAATGTTTTTTTCTTTACAGGCAAATGGCTACACCACCCAGCTCTCCTCCTCCTCTTCCTCCTACTGGTGTAGCATCACAGTTGCCATCTACCTTGAAGCGCACAAGAAACGTCACACGGCTAAAATCATTGGCGACTAGACCAATTGGGGCAGAGAGATCACTGGTCCATGTCGATCCTGCGACCGGGAAGGTCGGCAATCCCCACAATAAGAAGTTAAGAACATATTTAGGGATCGCCGCTCGTGATAAGGTCGATGTCACATACGAGAATTGGAAGCAAGTCCCTGCTGCTCAGAAAGATTTGATATGGGAGGATATTCAGGTATTTTAGTTAAATCTTTGATTTTATTCATTGATAATAAAATTGTAATTTAGTAACAATACAATGTAATTTTTTGTTTGTCAGACTGAATTTGATATCCCTTAAGCATCTGATCAGAGGACAAAAAAGAAAATACTTCAGATTGTGGGGGAGCGGTGGAGACAATTCAAGTCTGATTTGACATCAAAATAGGCACTTGCAGCCGTCAAGGAAAGTGTCAACGACACTGTATGCCAAAAGTACGGCATTAGCAAGGAGATATGGGCCCAATTTTGTCAGATCCGCAATGACCCTTTGTAGGAGGTATCTAATTTGTGATTTTCATTGTTTTCAACTTTAAATTCTCTTATTATAACACATTGTAATGATGAGTTTCATTAATGTTGAATTTTTGCAGGATGTGCGGAAAAAAACACAAGCCATCCAGAAGCAAAACACTGCCCCCCATGTGTTGTCTCATCGGGGTTATGAATATTTACAAAAGAAGCTGATGGATGAGAAGACAAAGAAAAAACTGGAGGAAGCTGCTCAATCCGGAAGCACTGACACCCTGATTGATCCTCTTTCTCCCATCAGACGACACGTCAAATGGAAGATGGCCCGCACGAAGAAAACTGGCCAGATGACGTCTAAGGCAACAAAGCAAATTGCTAACAAGATTGTAAGTCACTTTCAATTAATAATTGTAATTATTTATGTTTATTGTGTGATTGAGTAAACCAATAAATGTGTTCTATACAAGATTCGTTGGAGGAGGAAGCGTCATAGGGTTCCTTTGTTGCTCATGGACGTCAGGATGTACTGACTGCTGCCATTGGGCGACCAGAACACCCCGGTCATTTGCGTGCTACTGGAGCTGGTGTGATGATCAAGCAATACTTTGGACCGGCTCCAAGGACCTCCCGCACGTCTTCCTCCATGGCTCCCGAAGACCTAGAACAGCTAACTCAACAAATCAAGGACCAGGTGGAGGAGTCGATCACAGAAAAAGTGACTCGGCAGCTAATGTTATGCTTCAGCTAGATGCAGTCCCAGTTTCAGTCACAGATGCAATCATAGGGACTTACACTGCCTCTCGTGTTAGCACAAAGGAGAGTTGTGTTGATCCCTCAAGGAATGATCCAGACATGGGTGACTTAAACAAATTCAGGTTGTACATCGAAGAAAATCATCCCCGCCTAGTTGCCCTAGGAAGAGTTTATGAGGGATCCACAACCGTTCACAACATCCCTTTGTTGCATGATCAAGTGAAGGTTGCTGTTGAGGAGGTTAAAGATGTAGATGCTCCCATTCCTGTACCCACTGAAGAGGTTAAGTTAGTGGGGCAGACACTTAACACCTTCATTGCTTGGCCGACACATCTCGTCAAGCGTTTATCATAACAAGTATTTCAGTGTCATTAAATGCTTCTTTTTTCAATTAAATTGTTCACTATAATTAAATTATTTTAATTAACTATGTTGGATAAACAAGGAGCCGTGGGACCAGTAAAACCTACAGATAGGCCGAATCATGAGGTCGATGATCCCCTATATCTGATGACATTGACCATCCCACAGCTTTTTCTGAAGCCATTGCAGGTTATGTGGGATGCTACCGTGTTCAGGGTGTTTAATGAAGACTTCTCCTTGTACATAAAGCATGAAGATCTATCTGAAATATCACATGATGGTAAATGTCTCAACATCACTGTTATACACTTATGGATTCTATAAGTCAATTTAGATTATTGTTAATTACCTAAGTTATTGTTTTAAATTCATAGATAATTTACTTTGTCTTAACAACAATAGGCATATGAGTGAGCCAAGTATGCGAGTGGGGAATTCTTATGTATATGGATTCCTCGAGCCACAGTCCATCCAGAGATCTGGGCAATCGCAATTTGAATCAGAAAGTTACATGAAGAACTGGATGCAGAATTCAAAACAGGATGTCTACCTAGGAACCTACCTGAATGGGTAAGTTAAACTAACCAAATTAAGTTAAATAATGTATAATACTACAATAACCTATATTGGTCTCCACTACAGTGCACATTGGCAAATGGTCGTCATTTTGCCTAAGGAAAATCTTGTTGTCTGGTTTTGTTCGTTGCATAATAGGCCAGACAACTAGCTGAAAAGAATAATTAACAGGTTAGTGTTTTTTTCAATACATTTGCATTAGCATTAGTCAAAAACATCAATATTTTAATTGTACAATAAGCATCCATGTGTTGTATTCAACAGTGCTTTGAAAGGACTTGACGATACTCCACAACCTAAATCCAAGGCTGGTGCTAGGTGGATTGTTGTTAAAGTAAGTGATTTAAACAATGCTTCTACGTACTTATATTTTATGTCTGTGTAGACTAATTTGTAGTTAATGTTCAATATATAAATTTCATCATATATTTAGTGTAATAGACAAAAAGGAAGCACTGAGTGTGGGTATTACATGATGCACTGGATGTCAACAATAATCTTAGGAAGTTTCAAGAATAATTGGGAAACGAAAACTGTTTAATTCAAACAAATTTGATTTTGTTATGTTTGCTATTATATTATTAACTTATGTTTTATTTTATCATGCAGTATTTCAATGATGTTAGACCACTGGAACCAGAGAGATTGAAGGCGCTTCGCATCCAGTGGGCAAAGTATTATTTGAAAGTTAGAAATGAAACTTATGATGTTTAGGTAATTTAATAAATTTAGTTTAGGCAATTTTGTAATTTTAGTTATTGCTTTACATTTTTTACAATTGATGTCTCCTTTTAACATTAAATATTCTTTTAATTCTTAGTTATTAATAAATTTATCATGGAATTTTTCTACTAAAAATTGTTTCAAAATAGAATAAAAATTATAAATGTTGTGTTGTGAGGTCTGATTTAAAATTTGCAGGTTAATTTTTGGGTTTAATGAAAAAACAAACATTGTATTAAAAAAAATCCTAAAAACAACATCAGGTTTTTTAAAAAACCAATGTTAACGTATAATAACAACATCAGTTTTTTAAAAAACCGATGTTAAGGTATAATAACAACATCAGTTTTTTGAAAAATCAATGTTAACGTTGGCAATTAACATCAGTTTTTGCAGAGAATCGATGTTAACGTTTCGAAGTTAACATCGGTTTTGATGAAAAACCGATGTTAACTGCCAACGTTGGTATGAACACATATACCGTTTTTATGTAATTCTTATTATATAACATCGGTTATTTAAATAATCGATGTTGTTATTTTACATTAACATCGGTTTTCAACAACAGATGTTAACAATATTACTTCAACATCAGTTAATAATCGATGTTGAAGGTTCTAAATAATCGATGTTAAAAGCTTATTTTCTAGTAGTGCGAGGTGAGGCATGCTCCATGGTTCAGAGCAAGTAAACACAATTTGTTGCAATGGAGGTTGTTGGACTGTTGGCAAGTGCACCAAATTGTCACGAGTAGTAAAGTTGAAATAGAAGTCCGAGTGTCGAATACACATGGACTTTGTTTGTACTTAAATAAATGAATATATAATTTTCAGGCAATAAACAAATTGTTTTAAAAGGTTGTAAAGAAAATAGTAAATTAAATTGGCATAAAATTAAATTAAAATAAGCAAAAGAGTAAAACAAACATAGAAACAAATCAATTAATTAGAAAGAAAAGAAGAGAAAATCCAATCTCATTATAGAAGTTAAATTCATAAGATGAGAATGTTAGGAACTTAGCCTACTAGAGCTACTCTTAATGTAATATTAATGATTTTTATTTATTAGTAATTATTTCAATTTACACTTGCATCTACACATATAATCTAACCAAGATCCCTCGAGTGAAAGAGCTTAATTTATCTATTTTCTCTCCCAAATTCCTTTAAGAGATAAAAAAGTTAAATTGCATTAAGAATAAAGATATATATCAGACTAAACAAAACCAACCATCCCTAGTGATGACTTTATTTCAATACCCTTTCCCGTTCTATAAGAGAATAACACTTCTCAATGCTACCCCTAAAACTCACCATGCAAATGGGTGATCAAGCCATAAAAAAATAAAATTAAGCATAGGAAAGAATAATGCAAAAGTAATATTCATAATAGATAGGAAGAGAAATTACATCAAGAACAGTTGGTTGCTAATCTCCCAACAAAGGGGTTTGGTCTTTCATTCTCTGATGCAATCATACCCTGCAAGGACATTAGATAGAAGACTCCAAGAAGATTGGGCCAGAAATGCAAGAGAAGGCCCTAGGGTTCTCATGAGCCTTAGGGTAGATTTTGAGAACATGGGCTAAGTATGAGGCCGCTTTTCTTTGTACATAATAGATTAAGGCTTCATTATTTTTGGGCCTTGTATTTAAGGCTCCATAATATAGGTATGGTACCCTAGAAATGTAAGATTTTTCAGCCCTTGTATTTTAGGGCACCAAGACTAGCTTTTGTATTAGGGGTAGTTTTGTAATTTTACATGCATTAAGTGAATATTTGGTGTGTGTGGTTGTAAATAAATTTAATTGAATTGGGAGAAGCCCATCCAATTAAATTTTAGAAGGAGAGGTGAGCATTTGCTTGCTACACCCCATTGCCACATCATATAGTCACACTTTGTGCATGTCCTTCATGCTTTACATGCCTCATGACACCTAAGCACACTTAGTGGAGAATATTGGACTTGATCTTGGATTAGTGGGCTGAACCATAGCTAAAATTCACTAATCATAATTAGTGAAATTTTGGCTCCACAAGTTCAAGTGAAATTTGAATAGAAGTTCAAATTTCCCTCCAATTTTGTGTGACACTTAGGCTATAAATAAAGGTCATGGGTGTGCATTTTTTCAACTTTGATCATTTGAAAATTATACTTCAATGTTCAGACCTCTTTTGAGGCATAAAATTTTGTGCTCCTTCTCTCCTTCTCCTTCCACTCATCTTCTTCTACCTTCAAGCTCTTATCCATGGCTTCCTATGGTGGTGAGCTTCTTCTTGACTCATCTTCTCCTTGAAGTGGCGTCTCCTCTCAAATCCTCTTCTTCTCCATTCCGCTGCCATTAAAATTCAAGAAGCAAAGGACTCCATTAATGAAGATCCAAGGCCTACAAGCTCCAATGGAACTGCATCATGTGGTATCAAAAGCATCTTCATCTAGGTGATGTTCTTTTGCTTCCTCTATCTTTTGATCAATTCACTTTAAATCCTTGTTATTTATCTTATTCTCCATGTATTTTCTCCATTGTCTTGTGGTTTGGTGTTGTTTAGACTAGATTCAAAAAATTAAACCGATTAAATCTTAGATCTACACTTGTTCTTGCATTTCTATGGTTCAAATTTTATAGATCTACTCTTGAATCATGTTTTTGTGTTGATTTTAGGTTCTATCATTTTTCAGTCATAATCTTCTTGTTCTAAACCTTTAGATCTAAATTTTTTTCCAAAATATTGATTAGAAAAAAAAACACAAAAATCTAAGTGTAAATCACTTAATCCATGTTGTCTTAGAGTCATGTTTAGTCATAATAATTGTCACATTATGTTCTATGTTTGTGTTGAATTTTTATTTTGTTGATTGAATTCTAGATACATTTGTTCATGTATTCTTGTCATTATTAGCCTATCTATTGAATTTTGAGTCTAATTCATGCATGTTATTTAGTTCATAACATGTTCTAAATCAATTCCTAGAAGTAATCTTGTTGTTGAACTTTTTTTTGTTTTCTAAGTTTCCTACATGATGCCTTGATGAAGTTGAGTTCTGGTGCTGAGTTGTGGCTGGATTTGTGAATCAAAATAAGTCTTAAGCTCTCTTGAATTGTGTTATTCAAGATAATTGAGCATAAGCAAACACAAATTGTAACTATCCAAGCCTTAACCAACATAAACACTACTCTTGATTTCTAGATTGAAATCGCTAGTGCTGGCAGCTTGAACATACGAACTTGTATAAATTACTGGGAATTGGTCACTACGAAGTTTGAGCTGAATTTTTTACTTTCTGGACATCTGTACCAAAATTATAAAAAAAAGAACCAAGTGATTTGGAGAAAAATAAAAAATAATAAAAATCACACAAGTTGGCAGAAGAATCAGTGTCCAGGAAAAAAAAAGTGAAAGGGAAGTGTGCTTGTTGTTTTGGCTCGAAATTTGTTCTATAATTGGTGTCTATTTTATATCAATCTTAGTTCTGAAATTTCAATTTAAAATTATTGTGAAAACAAGTGCCAAAACTAGAGGTTTCTTAAGTCTTTTTTTTTTAGTTTTTCTACTATACTCTAGAGCCATTCTAGGTTTCTCTTTGAGTCATGTCTTGCTTTTGTGTGCTTTTCATTGCTTTAATTGTTGAATAATCCTTGAAAATTTGTCCTTTTAAAACTCTATTGGTTTAGATTTGTTTTCATTTTTTTGGTCTTCGGTTATTGCTTGTCTCTTTGTTTCCTTGTTTGTGAGTTGCCATATAGGGAATTGGAAAGGAGGATTGGTGTCATCCCTTGAAGAATTTGAGTCAAGAAGCAAGGGGCCAACCACCTTAAGAGCTATTGGACTAAGAAGCACTCCAAATTGAGTGAATCACCAAAGAGAGAACAACCACCAAAATTGAGGACCTTTTTGTAATTTTTTTAATTGATAATTTACTTACCTTCATTGCTTTCAAATTTTGTAACAAAAAGGTCTTTCATTGGAAGTAAGTTGGCAGCCTCCAATAGGTCACCCTACTTCCATTTGTATATAATAATTTTAGGCAATTTTTCCTTAGGATAATGAGTGTTTTGATGGGAACCTTAAATGAGGTCATTCAAACACTCTTAGGATCCGCCTAGTTTACATTTCTTTCACTTTAATTTCTTGCTTACTTTCATAGTTTATTTTCTTTATTAGCCACACCTAGTTTATCTTGTTATTGCATAATACTTTCTTCTTTCTTATCACGCTTATCTTGAGTTCTTTTGGAACCTTAGCTTTTACCTTTTTTACAAACCACCAACAAGAAAAAACCACAACTTAGGAACAAACATGAGTCATCATTCATCTAGTGTTAATTGTTGGATCGAGTGGCCTCGGAATAATTAAGAAGGGGGATTGAATTAATTATTCCTAAACCTTTACTAATTAAAAATTACTCTTCTAAGGCTTTTACTAAATTGTTAAGAGAATGAGGAGTAGAAGAGAAACTTAACAGAAAGTAAAAGCGGAAATTAAATGCACAGGGGAAAGTAAAAGAGTAGGGAAGAAGGAAACAAACGCACAAGAGTTTTTATACTCGTTCGGCAACAACCCGTGGCTACATCCAGTCCCCAAGCGACCTGCGGTCCTTCAGATTTCTTTCAACCTTGTAAAAATCCTTTTACAAGCAAAGATCCACAAGGGATGTACCCTCTCTTGTTCTCTTTAAACCTAGTGGATGTACCCTCCACTAGAACTGATCCACAAGAGATGTACCCTCTCTTGTTCTCAGTCAAACCCAAGTAGATGTACCCTCTACTTGTACCTCAAAGGATGTACCCTCCAATGTGTTAAGACAAAGATCTCTGGCTGTTAAACCTTTGATACTTTGTGAATGGGGATACAAAAGAATTCTCAGGCGATTAGTCCTTTGAACACTTTTGTATAAGAGAATGGGAAGAATCAAAAGAATTCTCAGACTGTGTCGTTTTCAATTCTTTGACAAGGGAGAAGGGAGACACAAAAGAATTCAGGCGGTTAGTCCTTTGTTCTTTTGGAAAAGGAAGAAGAGAGACACAAAAAGAACTCAGGCGGTTAGTCCTTGGCGAATTCTTTTTGGCAAAGGGAGAAGAGAATGAAAAGATGAATAACACAAGTTTTCAAAGTTTGGAAAACCAGAAAACTTCATAAAGCTTTTGGTACAAAGAAGAAGAAGAAGTTCAAAGAGATTCAAGGCTTGTAAAGGATTGTAAGAGATTGATTGAAAGAATGAATTGGAAAAGATTGGTTGATAGAATGAATTAATAAGTATATTGAAAAGAAAATCAAAGCCTTGCTTTTATAGACTCTTCGTGTCTGGTCAAGAAGACCATTTAGAAGAGTTATAACTTTTAGAAAAACTTAAAACCAATTTAAAAAAGTCAAAACCTTTTTGAAGAGTTACATCTTTTGATTTATTCAGAAACAATCACTGGTAATCGATTACCAAATAAGTGTAATCAATTACACATATCTTTTATGTGAAAGGATGTGACTCTTCACATTAGAATTTGAATTTCAACGTTCAAAGGCACTGGTAATCGATTACCAAAACATTGTAATCGATTACAGCTTTTTGAAATTAATTGGAACGTTGTAAATTCAATTTGAAAACTTTTTCAAAACAATTTTGCTACTGGTAATCGATTACAACAATCTGGTAATCGATTATCAGAGAGTAAAAACTCTTTGGTAAACATGTTTTGAGAAAAATCATGTGCTACTGAATTTTTGATAAAAACTTTTCATACTTATCTTGATTAAGCCTTCTCTTGATTCTTGAATCTTGAGTCTTGAATCTTGATCTTGATTCTTGAGATCTTGAACCTTGAATCTTGATTCTTGACTCTAAACTTTCTTCTTGAGTCTTGAATTCTTCTTGATTCTTATCTTGAACTCTTGAATTGTTCTTGATTCACTTGAGTTGTTCTTTGATTAATCTTTTATTCACTTGAGTTGTTCTTTGATTGATCTTTGAGCTTTTTGTCATCACCTTTGTCATCATCTTTTGTTATCATCATTGTTATCATCAAAACACCTTTGAATCATCTTTGATTCACCATGAAGCTTTGCTTCTACATTAATGGCGAGGGTACTAGTCATAAGGACCCTCTATCTAGAATCTTAGATGAGTTGAGTTCCCTCAAGTTATGGAAAGAAAAACTATAAAGAAAATAAAAAGTAAAAGACAGGGTAAAATTAAATCAAGATAAGAGGGAACAAATAAGGGAAGAAGAAAGAAGGAAAATACTAAAAGAGTTAAGAAAAGAAAAACTTGTCTCCTATAGTAGTCATAACTCTTGCAAGAGCCTAATTGAATAACTTCATGACTATTATGAAGGAAGGCATAGGTCACATCTTAGAGGAAGGACAATGTAGAGCCTAATTGAATAACTCCCATAGGAGAGAAAAGGAAAGAAAACCTCAAGAGGCTAACATTGACCTCCCATACTTCCATGGGAAGGACAATGAAGAGACTAACTTAGATTGGGAAATAAGGGTAGAACAACAACTTAAAAGGAAGTCTACTTCAAAATCTTATGACTCTCACTCTTATCCAAAGAAAGACCAAGGTCAAGGCATCTTAGGGGTGACACCTTCTAAGCCCAAAGATGATAAGGGGAAGACAATAGAAAAGCAACCCCTTAAGGCTTGTATGCAAGAGAAGACTAACTCCATGAAATGCTTTAAATGTCTTGGAAAAGGACACATTACTTCTCAATGCCCCACCAAGAAAATGTTGATTATGAGGGGCCAAGACATTTATAGTTGCCAAGATGAGGCTACTACTTCACCTTCCTCTAGTGAAAGTGCAGAAGCAAAAGGGGAAGAATCGAGTGAAGAGATCTACCCCCAAGAAGTAGGACAACCTTTAATGGTTAAGGAGGAGTGTAAGGAGGTAAGTGTCTCCACCAAGAGGTTAGCTAAGATGGAAAGACATTTTGAAATAAAGACAAATATTAAAAAAATTTCCCCTCTTAGACAACCTTTACATTTTCTCCTTTGTAAAAAGACACTTGTTAGCATTGCCACACCTCTTAGGCTTGAGTTTATTCCTCAAGTAAAGGAGGTGTTGGATAAGGGTTTGGTTCGCAAGAGCTTAAATCCTTGTGCTTTGTTGGTGCCCAAAATAGGTATTATTAGGCACCAAATCCCTAAAATAGGTGATATGATGAATGTTTTGAGTGGTGCAACCCTCTTTTGTAAAATCATTCATGCACCCAACATCTTCATAATTTGTGTACATAGAGACTCATTAGGTAGGTTTGTTCTTATTTTTAGTTTCAATACAAACTTAGGTACTCATAAGGGACTCCTTAGGTTTGTCATACTTTTTGGTAGGAATAATCAACATGAAAATACAAAAAAGGTATGTTTTATTTCATTACTTTTCTTAATTTTTAAATAGTGATCAAGGGATTCCCATGAACCCTAAGAGAATAAAGGTCATTCCTGAGTGGCCCACTCCACCAAGTATAAGAAAAATTTGGGGCTTCCATGACTTAACAAACTTTTACAAAAGGTTTGTCCCATATTTTTCTATACTTGTAACACCACTCACTTAATTGGTGAGGAACATTGTTCCTTCATGGGAAGATGCCTAGGAAATGGGTTTTCAGACCTTACCTTACTTCAACATACCAAACACCACTAATACATATATTTTTGTTTTTTTTACAGGTGTTGATGAAAAAAGCCCAGAGTTTCAAGAACCTCGGGATTTGAGGTCAAATCCTTTTCAAGGGGGAGGGAATGATGCAATCCTACCCCCCAAAGACATTGGATAGAAGACACCAAGAAGATTGTGCCAGAAATGCAAGAGAAGGCCATAGGGTTCTCATGAGCCTTACGGTAGATTTCGCGCTCATGGGCTAAGTATGAGCCTACTTATCTTTGTACATATTAGATTAAGGTTTCATTATTTTTGGGCCATGTATTTAGGGCTCCATAATATTGTTAAGGTACCCTAGAAATATAGGATTTTTCAGCCTTTGTATTTTAGGGCACCTAAACTAGTTTTTGTATTAGGGGTAGTTTTGTAATTTCACATGCATTAAGTGAATATTTGGTGTGTGTGGTTGGAAATAAATTTAATTGAATTAGGAAAAGACCAATCTAATTAAATTTTAGAAGGGGAGGTGGGTATTTTCTTGCTACACCCCATTGCGACATCATATAGTCACACTTTGTGCATGTCCTTCATGCTTTACATCCCTCATGACACCTAAGCACACTTAGTGGAGAATCTTGGACTTGATCTTGGATTAGTGGGCTGAACCATAGCTAAAATTCACTAATCATAATTAGTGAAATTTGGCCTCCAAAATTTGGCTCCACAAATTCAATTTCAAATTCAAGTGAAATTTGAATAGAAATTCAAATTTTCCTCCAATTTTGTATGACACTTATAAATAGAGGTCATGTGTGTGCATTTTTTAAATTTGATCATTTGAGAATTACACTTCAAAGTTCAGACCTCTTTTGAGGCACAAAATTTCGTGCTCATTCTCTCCTTCTCCCTCCACTCATCTTCTCCTACCTTTAAGCTCTTATCCATGGCTTCATATGATGGGGAGCTTCTTCTTGACTCATATTCTTCTTGAAGTGGCATCTCCTCTCAACTCTTCTTCTTCTCCATTCCGTTGCCATTAAAATTCAAGAAGCAAAGGACTTCATTGATGAAGAAGATCCAAGGCCTACAAGCTCCAATGGAGCTACATCATTGTCATAGGAGGATTTATAATTGCTAGAGGATAATATTTAGAAAAGGGGGTAATTGAGGGTAGGAATGGCTCCTAATGATTGCTTATCCTGCTTCTGGCCTTTGTCTTCTGTAAGGAATTGTATTTTCTTGAAATTTATATGTGTCTTTTTCTTCTTCCCTCTCCTTCTTTTATAGGTGCAGTTTATCTTGGTTTTCGCACAACCTTCACGCTAAGCGCGATTGCTGCGCTTAGCGAGAATGGCGGTAATCTCATGCTTAGCGCGTCACTCACGCTAAGTGGACCTTCACGCTAAGCGCGATTGCATCACGTTCAGCGAGCAGCTTCATATCTTTAATCTTGTTTCTTCGAGCTTTACATTGTTTTTCTATGCCAATTAGTCACCATGCACTATAAATTCTCAAGCTTTTAACACTTTCACCACAAAAACTTAAATGGTGTTAAAATTCCAATTATTCACATAAAAAGGAAGAATTAGGAGAGAAAAATTAACAAATCATAAATAATTTAATCCCAAAATATAGCTACATATAGCAGTTATTAGAGGTTAGAAAAAACTTGTTGCTCTTTTAGGACTATAATCTTATGTTTAGTCTGTTTAGAATAAATCTTTCACATAGTAGTTCTTACAAACAATTCATAGTAGTCAATGTGGATTTGCTCCCTTCTTTATCTTCTTTTTTATATGTTTTTGGGATTTAAATTGCAATCGAAGATATCATGTCATTTGATTTCAGTTCATAAACCATCAGTTTAAAGCTCACTCTACTAATCATATTAAGTGACTCATGAGTTCCTCCATCTAATTTATTGGTAGGTATTTCTCTTCTATTGTGAAAACACATTTTAACTAGTTATGCTTTTCATATTAATAGGTATCCATGATGCAAACAATATGCTTTGAGAACACTACAAGAAAATGACATATGTCTACGAAGGCTTTTGCCCACAAAAATAAATTATTGTAGATAAAAGTCAAAAAATACTTATACCTACAATTGTTTGTCACAGGTAAAATTCAAAGATTTGTACCTACTATTTTTTGATGTAGGTAAAACTCAGAATAACTTCTACTTACAAATGTTCAGTGTTGGTAAAATTTCAAAAAAACATATACCTACGATTACTTGGTGTTGATAAAATCCTATAAAACTTGCACCTACAATCCATTGGTGTAGATAAATTTTAAAAAGTTTCTACCTACAAATACATAGTGTAGATAAAATCCCATAAGTTATTCTCACTCTTTTTCTCATATTAAAATAATTGTTTTAACATATTAAAATAATTATTTCCAAAAATATCACAACAACGAGAAAATGAATTATGTCAATATATTGCAGTGTTGATGGACCGACCAATTCACGATCCATTGGAGAAACTCCTTGTCGCCAAGGACGATTCCATAATTTCCGATTGTGAGAGCGGGGTTTCCGCTGGAGACACGGCGCCGCCATTCGACCGAGGCTTGATTGATTAATGGTATTGATACTTTTTTTGTGTGTTTCAAGATCTGGTAAAATGACGACATGTACGAAATACATATTTTATCATCAAAAGAAAGGGTGGAAGCCTTTTTCGGTGTGAGCGGATACATTCAAAGCTGGTGCCTTTGATCATGACAGCTTCAACAACATTATTCACTCCCATCACCACCTACTTCGACGCGTTTTTGACTTCAAAAGCATTACCTTGTGTGTTGATACTGGTGGCAACGAATTAGCGTTGCTTTGAGAATGTTGAAATCCTTCACAAATCTGAGTTTATTTTTTTGGATCTACGCTATTTTTCGGATCTGAAATTGGTGAGAGATTGTGTGTCGATTCTGGATTTGTAACTTGAACAACGATGGTTGGTGATCATTCTTGTTTGAGTCATCGGGGCTGCAAGAATGCATATGCCATCGTGATGCGACAACACATGCATCGTCGATGCTGGTGGTGGTGCGAACCATCGTGAAAGGCTATTTCGGTGAGGAAGGACTTGCCATTGTAGGGGAAAAATCCCCAGTTTCCAGTGAAAGTTTCTAGATGGTGGGGCAGGATGGGAGGAAGAAGATAGGAATAAGGTCGTATTTTTTAGTGATTTTTTATTTTAAAAATAAAATAACAATAGTTATGATTTTTAGTAGTTACATTATTTTAAATTTTAAAAGTTTATTTATTGGCTTTTAAATTAATGAATTAATGGCGCTATGTGGTTGATTTTATCATGCAGGACATATCGTTGGGTGTTACTATGGGATCTGCAACTCAAATTTCTATGTTTGTGGTAAGGTTGAATTATTAGTATTACTATTATATACTAATATGATCATGCTTCGAATAAATTCTATAATGTTAGTTACCAGCAAATTTTAATGATCTAATGACTAATGAATTTTAGGTTCCATTAAGTGTATTTGTTGCATGGATAATGGGTATAAGAATGGATTCGGACTTCAATCTTCTTGAAACTAGATGTCTATCTTTTACAATTATAATTACAATGTTCACTTTACAGGTATGCACAATGCCTTCTATATAAGCCATCTTCTATTTTTTTTTCTTTTAACCGTGTAGTTTGTTGTCTTTCCTTATAGGATGGAACTTCACGCTACATGAAAGGAGTTACTCTCTGTTACATTGTCATTGGAGCATGTTTTTTTGTTCTCAAATCCTCTAATTGGTAAGTATGCATATATTGAATCAACATTTAAGACTTTCAAATAAAGTGATTATTGAATTTACATGGTTTTAATATGTTAGAGGGCAATCTCCTAAGGACAGTTTTGGAGCTAAACCATCCTTTGAAGCCATCACCACTTAAATGATTGTTTCCCCTACTAATATAAACAATGTCAGCCATGGATAACTGAACCTCGTCTCAAGGATCAATTGCAGAGATGGATATTTTTATTCATGGTGGAATTTATGTGCCTTTGACTGAGGCTTTGAAGAACATCATAAACTACAAAAAAAAATAGAGAATTCAATGGTTTATATAATTCTTTCTTCGTAATAAAGCTTAACAATGACGTTTTGGGTTTGAAATGGCACCGATGCTCTTTTTCTCTGTATGAATTTTCTGTCTTCCCTTCTTACCCTTTATACGTTGTTGCTTTGTATTATGATAAACATCTATCTTCTAATCAGATCTAATATAATTCAGAGGTCTTCCCTCTTTGTATCATGTGTTTGATATTTCATTGAGAGTATAGAATCATTTTCATTAGTTTAAAAGAGAATTGAATCAGGTTATGAAAATTCATGTAAATTAACTATGATTGTTCGGTCACATTTTACACATTTTAAAAAATTGTTGGACCTAAGGGAATTTACATGTTGATTTCACGTTTCATGTAGCTATATTTTAATCCTGCTACTGTGAAGATGCTAAGCAATTTGAAGGTAATTTCTAGTTCACTGTTCTGTATGATTGAATACCAGTATTATTGCATGCTTAGTAATAGCTTGCATATGTGTTGCATATGGTATATACCTATTACTTGTTCCTCATTTTACTAGTTTTAGTCCATTGTTCTTGACTGAGTTTTATGTTTCAATTGTAACATTGTTATTGAAAAGGCTACTACTATAATTATAAGAATTTTAATTTTTATTTCAATACTTTCTCTTTGTTTTATGTTTTGTTTTGTTCTATTTTCTAATGGAGGATTATGGTGTGAGGAGGAGAAACTAATCAGGAGATGAGTTTTGTTCAATGACATTGAAGTATTGAGGATATTGATGCATGATAACAATTTATAAGGTGTATTTATGTAGGATGAACTAAAAAAGAAAATAGTTGAAGTAAAGAGTTCAAAAAATTTACAAAGTTCCCAAGATTCTACTAAATGGAAAAATGATATATATTCAAAAGTCAAAGGACCTAAAAAAAAGGATGTGTGCATTGTCTTGGCAAGCTTCCACATCAAGCAAGTTCATTTCAAAGCTTTTATGCAGACAATAGAATTCAAAAATTAGGGAATTTGCTTGGAAACCTTGTTGTTGCCCTTAAAGTGCGATTTGCAAAAGATCCACAAATTAATCAAGCCTTAGAAGCTATAGATGAAGAGGTATGAATTTATAATTCAACTTATTCAAAGATTTAACTATGATATGATACTTTACAAAGAAAAAACATGCTTTTAATTTAGATACCTACAAATGGTTCTACTAGTAAAAATCATCAAACTATAAACGATCCCAACTAGAGGTGAGTTGAAATTTAATAATTAATATTTTGGCAATATCATTTTTGTTAGCATATGGTATAGCTTATAGTGTATCCATACTATCTATTTGCATAAAATATTCATTTGTATATGTTAATATGTATTCCTTTATGTCATTGTAATGGCTTGCAACAATGAAGATAACCAAGTAATGGTTTTGAGGTAAGACATTTTCTTCTTGCATATATGCTTGATCATTTTAAAAATTTGTTGTTGACTTAGTTCATGAATGTGCAGATCGGTGATTACTTGAATGTGACTATTGTGTTGGTTATTGTGAATGCAAGATATGATAGCTTGGTTAGGTGTTATGGGACATAAATACTTTTGTTTATTTTTGTGATTATGTGATTTTACTTGGATGTGGTTATGTTGTTGGTTATTGTAGATGCTAGATATCATCTCATCTTTGTTAGGTAGTTTGGGATACATTAATACTCTTGTTTATTGTTGTGATTATGTGATTTCCCTAGGAAATGGACCTTTGTCCCCTTCATCCCTTAAGGAGAGAGGAGTTTAATTAGTCCATGTTTTCCCATTTTCAATGTTTACTCCAATGTTTCAAAACTACAAGAACCTTTTTTTAAGGCAACTACTTTATTGCATAAATTAGTTTCTTGAACTTATAAAAAGCTTAGACAATTAACTTAGATACAATTGATATACATTTTATCTAGATAATTGAATAATAATATTAATAATAATTTCAAAATATAAAGCATCTCAATAGATAACGAGCAATGTGAGTTTTTTATTATGTGATTTTTACCTATGATTAAAGCCTATAAGTACAAGTCAATGATTTGTATCTATAGTCTTTCAATGTTAGGCATAAGTTAATGACTTTTATAGTTGGAGGTTGTAGGTACAAGTTTATGTTTTTACCTATAGTTAGAGGTTGTAGATATAAGTTGATGACTTTTACTTATGCACATTGTAAAATTTAGAAATAATATATAATGACAATCAAATATAATTGTAAAATTTATAGGTAACCCTCCCCCCCCCCCACTGACCGGCTATAATTTGTCACTGTACACCCCCTCAAAGTTGACGGCTAGAATGTTTGTAGGACAAACTCTTTATTACATTTACATATGCATTTTTAACATCTAGTAATGATTTTTGTCCATAGGCATGTCATTTTTCTTGTAGTGGAAATTTTCTATCATGTTCCAGCTAAAAACTATGGCATACACCAGAAATTATTACTTTGAAGACTTTCTCATCTAATAACAATATTTGAAAATAATTCATTTAGTGTTCCATTTGGTTCACGTGTGAAATTTGGAAGTGATATGTTTTTCCTTCTCTAATTTTCCTAGATTATGGTTAAGAGTAAAATAGTTAATACTACTCAACCCTAGTAGACTTAGGAATGAACATTTGGAAGATTAGATTTCTGGGAACTTTAAGGGGATGGTAATTTTTGCTTTCTGCAACCCTGTTTGTTAAGGGATGGGTGAACACACAAGTTAACTCATGAACAACAACATTGTCTTTGAGGAATTTAGAAAGAATTTGACTCACATTCTTTCCCATTATCTAAATACAATAATCTTTTAGTTGGGCTCCCAAACTATGTTTGAATCATAAAGTAAGAAGCTGACTAATAGTTGAAAAATAATAAAAGAATTTAGATGGGAAAGAAAAAGAAACTAGGAAAGAGAGAAGAAGAGAATACAACAGAGAGGATAGAGAGATGAGATAAACAATGATATAAGAGACTTATAAATGTAAAATGCACTTCTGTTATTATTGTTCTAGTCTATCTAAAATACCTAGCCCTACTTGGTTTATAAGCAGCTACCCCACAGTTATGAAATCATATCTAATGGTAGCTGGCTAACTAACTAATTAACATGTTTCATAATGAGTTATGAAACAAATCATAACTATCACGCTAATTCTAAAACAAAATTAGTATGCATTTAATAACAGGTAAATTTCATAATACCTTTCTAGCAGCCTTCGACTTTAGCTTGCTCCAAAATGAATCTGTGGATTTGAAGAATTCACACAAGCATAGGCATTAATTTCAAAAGCATAATTTTGTTTCTTATAAGTTATAACCAAAATAATTAACCATATTGCCATGTAAATCATGAACTTTGTGTGCTTTCTAGAAAACTGAAGTTGATAAAAAAAAAAAACAGTCCCAAAGAAAGTGATACACAGGTACCTTGCTTATTAATTCCTTGCTTCTCAAAATCCTTATCCCTTTCTTCCCATGCATCTTGTCATTCTTTTACCTGTAGAGACAAATTTGTTGGCTAACATTAATATATTTGCATACATCAATGCATACAATAGATTCAAGTTCAGCATTACCACCTCATTCTATGTTAACCCAAATGCAATTTGCCTGGATGATGCTTCTTCTGCCTGAAATTTAATAGTTTCCAATTTGGTACTTCAATGCATTCACAAATACAAAATTTTGTAAATTATTTAAGCCAATAAATAAAAATCTTGGATTTTGAATCATGTATAGTTTATGAGTATGTTGTGAGCATCAGTATCTCAAGTTCAGAAAATAATATATATGTTAGTCCTCCAAACATGTAAGAGCAAGGTAAAGAAAATTAATTGATTCATATAAAATGCCAATGTTGTGCATACTACAAATGTAAATGGACTAAACATGAGAAATTATTCCAATCTTCTTTTAATCAAATAAAAATCAAAACAAGATGAGATAATAATTGGTTTTGACAACTTCCTGGGAAAATCATAGCAATTGTAAGGAATTCTCCATAATCCAAATTAAGCATAAAGGAAGCACAGATATAGAAAACAAAGGTCAAGATTTTGCCTCTAAATTCTAAAATAGGTTGAGTAGCAACTCCCTTAACATCATCCTAGCATTTTCTAATTATCAACCCACGCATAGAACTAAAAAGTTAATTTATTGTACTGATCCATAAAACCATAGCAAGCAGAGATGGCTTTGGATTTCAGTGTTTTCAAATTGTTTTAATGAAGCTCAAACAGTTGGTACAAACTCACTACTACAAAAATGGTCTTTCAAATCGGTTATTTAAGACCTTTCATGATGGTTTTGAACCGTCTTTAAAGACGGTGTCGTAATATGGCAATGCACTTACAACGATGGTTTTTAAACTATCGTAGAAAGTAAAGTTTTTTAAAACGATTATTGAATAACCGTCTTAGAATCTAATATATACAAAGGTAGGTTTACGGAGTGAATCGTCTTAGTATTTATTACTTTCTACGACGGTTACTGAGTAACCGTCTTAGAATCTAGTAGATACTAAGACGGTTTTCAATCCGCCCATCTTAATATGGCATAGTCAACGTGCAATTTCTAAGACGGTTCTAAAAAAACTGTCGTAGCATGTCTTAGAAACTAAGACGATTATTAAAATAACCGTCTTAGAATAATGTTATTGATGTTGTCATTCTACGACAGTTATTTATGCAACCGCCTTAGTTTCTCACCCTCACCAAACCACTGAAGCAAAAAGAGACAAGAAAATGAGTTGATATGCACAACAAACTAATAAAGGTGAAATCAATATACACTTAGAGACAAATTTAACGCAATTGCCTTTGCAAGCATTGTTTTACCAGTTCCAGGGAGACCAATAAAATAAACTGCTACTGAAACAAAGAAAACTAGTATTCAGCATTAACTTGTACATTGAACATAATCAATAGGCAGAGGATCTACACAACAAGCAGACAATTTCTTGGGAGAAGAAAGGCAACCTAACACACCAAACAAACAATTCCCAATTATATTTGCTGTTACATAAGATGATGGCATCAAAGATAGTAAACAGAACCACAAAGCACGTAGAATGATGGCCTATTTTATGGAATGTATATTGCTGGTATCACAATGCATATGTACATTATTGACACTAACACGTCATCGAAGCATACAAAACATGTTATTGTAAAAATAACCATCAATTACACAACCAAATTCACATCACTTATTTAAACATCATTATAATTACAATCAATTATATATTTATATATATATAAACAATAAAACAAAGGTTCTACTTACATGTTGAAGCAGCCCTGACACTTAACATCCTACAACAAATAATCAAAACTTGAGAAAATCATTGATATGAATTGTTACTCCATCTGCTCTTCATTTCAAAAGGTAACATGAGTGATGTTTTGTGTTTCTAAGTTTTCATCAATGATTACAAATATATTATAACAAAATATTTATAATAAATAATTTTAACATTTTAAATCAGTGAAAGTAAATTAATTTCTAGTATAAATTTTCATATTGTCAATAAAATAAAAGTTTAACAAGTATGTTATGTGAGTTTAAAAGTTTTTACACCATTAACTCATGAAAAGTTATCTTTATAGATATTTATTATAAAAATTCACAAAATTAAATTTATCATATATAAGAAATTATAATTAAATAATGTAAAATATCGTTATGCATAAATACATATATATTATTTATTCAGAACATGAAACAATTTATCAATAAAATGTTTTTTTTCCTCCGAACCTTTCATCCCACTCATTTGTGACATTTAAATTCAAGGAAGTAATATTTGACAATTAAATATTTCTTGTATAGTAATTCTTTTTGTTAGAATTTCTTGTGCAGTAATAGTTTATACAAACAAAAATGGTTTTTAGATACTATAAAATTTATTTGGCATCCATCCTGTGTTTTCTTATGCAAAAGAAAAGAGAAAAGAAAAAAATAGCAAAATAAAAAGATATTTTTAAAAAAAGAGAGGTAAATGGACAACTAAATAAAAAAGAGAGGGTCACGTCTTTTATATAATTTCTTCACAAAAGAGCATAAAAATAGACAAAAGTTGGTGTTGATGGGAAAGGTACATAATTAATTATGTCTATATACATAATCAATTACTTTTTCGCGACACTACTTGCTATATTCCGTGCATATATGTATATATATATTATTTAAAAATATTATTATTAATTTTTTTAAACCAAACTCGCTTATTTTAATTATTTTTTATCTATTTTTTCTCTTACCTATTTTCAGTTCCCTATTCAGCAAACAAAGTGAAATAAAAAGAGAGAAATATATAATTCTGAAAAAATGTTAAACACAGTACAAAATAAAGGATTTTATAATTTCACCGAAGAAAAAGATAAAATAGTATATATTTCTAACCTTTCTTTATGTGATCTATTGGTTTATTTTCAGTCTTCTCCCCACTTTGTCACTGATCCCATCACGCACCAACCAAAGCTTAAGAAAAAGATAAAATAGTATAATCCCTTCATAGAGTGCAAAAGCATCAAGTATGCAAGAAATCAAATTATCTGAGATTTATGAAACAAATAATAATTCACGATGGTTAGAAAAAATTCAAAAGAAAAAAAAGGGCAAAAGTTGCAAGAAAGTTTGTCATTTTCCCATCCCCGTGAAGTCAATTGCAAGTGGATTACTTCCCGAGGGAGCAACAAAGTTTGTCTAATACATCATGTATTACCATCAGTTTACAGCAAAATCATTTTTCCCATAATAGCATTCCCTTAATTTTCTTTGTAGTATGTGATTGTGAGTATATCAAATGCATACACAGTTGAGTAAACAGGAAATGGAACACTCCATAAACCAACAAAGGGAACCAAATAAGTGCAAAGAGACATTATGTTCCCTTATGCAGTTATAATAATGAAAGAATTCAAGAATTTCAATAGATGCTATATTTTACTAAAGATTATCTTGTACCAAATCAAGGATTGATTTGTAGGTAAGGTAGATTGTGAATTCCACTGTCCAGAACTAAATCTGATTGTCTGGAACAGAAGAAAACGAGAACAAATTATTCCAATACATAAAATATAAATTCCCTTAGAGGGAGAAATACTAGCTACTAATTGATGATGTTGCCACCAGAGCCTGGTTCACAATTCTATGAAGATTTTAATCCAGCAGAACCAAATCTTCCGTTGTACCCAAACTCTGTTTACTTTTCTTGGTATAATTTTCCAAAAGGGTTTAAATCGGATAAAATCATTCGAAAGCGGATTTTTGGAAGAATCATTGCCACTAAAATAAAAAAAAATTATTTTTCATAAGCTCTAGTGGATTGAGCAAAGATCTCCTCATGGTGCTATTCATCTGATTAGACATGGTGCAACCAAGAAGTGGCAATTTCATCTTTTTCTGATAGTAAAAATACTGCAAAAAAAATTGTAAAAGAAATAAACACCAGATAAGAGAAAAAAAATATCTGGTACAAAAGGTAGGCAGGAAACCCGTGTTAATTCCTACTTCATTTGCATCATAATAAAAAAAAAATATCAAAAACACTAATTCATGATCAATAACTCAGAACATAAGCCCAAATAAGCAGATTAAAATCGCACAGGGGGGAGGAAGGATAATAGCCATGTCAAGAATCAAGACTCCAATGGTTAACCAATGGCAAAAACATAAGGTCAATATAAATTTTAAGATATTGTACTGAACCATTTGTGCACAACGGTTGGTGTTTGACGCTGGGTGCGAGAGAGGATGATGTCGACCACGTCCTTCCCATTTGGCACAACGGTAATCTTCTTAAGATTGTACTGAACCATCGTGTTCTATCAACCTTGTTGCCACAAAAAATTAAAAAAAAAGAAGAAGCAAAGAATAAAACAAGATAAATTCCGTGGAGCTACATAATTTGAGATCCCAATTGAAAGCTAAGAGAAAATAAGAAGCGATTATGTGAATGAAGGAGAGTCTGACCCTGAAAAACGTTCGGTTCGAGGGTTTGTCTTGTGAACTCTGTTTTGTTGGAGGCGGCACACCGACTCAAAGGAAAGAAGAAGTAGGGTAGAATGAGGGTTTTGGGTGTTGCTAGGTGCACCCAGCAATGATGTTAACTTACATAATTGCCCCTTATAATAAAATTAATAAATTAAATTTTTTTAAATAAAAAAGCCTTCCCCCCTAACGGTTCAAACTCTTCTTCCGCGACCAAAAGCTCTTCTTCTTCCAGCTTCGAGTTCTTCTTCTTCCGCGACCAAAGCTCCTTGCGTCCAGGTTCGAGTTCTTCTTCCTCTCCACGCGCGCGTCGTCCTCCATTGCCGGCCGATTGAAGCTTTGAACCTGCCTTGCATTCGTGTTCCGCCCTATAGGTTAGTGTTCTAACCTCATTTTTCTCCTTTAATCGCTTATGATGGCCATAGGGTAGAAGACATGTTTGGTCTGTGCTGGGCTTGGTTGCGCGAGGTAGAAGACGAGCCTTCTTCCGCGTGTGTGAATGTGCCGTTGGAGGTCAGGCGGAAGAACGTTTCTTTCGCGGATGCCAGCGGAAGATGGAAGACATGGCACTTCCGCAAGATTCCGTAGAAGAACCATCTTCCGCGAGAAGGAAATGTGACGGCCTTGATACCCGCGGAAGAAGCTTCTTCCGCGTGTGTCAAAGGCGTTCCATTTCCTTCTCGCAGAAGATGGTTCTTCCGCGGAATCCCGCGGAAGAGTAATGTCTTCCATCTTCCGCTGGCATCCGCGGAAGAAAGGTTCTTCCACGGGAGTGCTTTCCCTTCCTGCGGAAGAACCTTCTTCCGCGAGTACCTGTTTTGTTTAATTTTGCATTTTTTTAAAAATTATTCCAGAACCAAGCTTTTGTTCATATTATTATTTAGTTTGTGTTATTTATATATGCATTTTTATGTCTAAATTGAAATTATATTTGGTGTGATTTATATATGCATTTGTAAGTCTAAATTGAATTACAATTTGGTGTGATTTGAGTAGGATGATTAATGAAGCTAAGCTGTGACTTACACTGCCCATAAAACTTCTAAGAAAACAAGATGATTGTTTCATTCATAGTGTTGGAAATGGTAATTAAAAAAGATGATTGTCTCATTCATAGTGGCTGAGAAAACAAGATGATTGTTACATAATTCACCTCTAATCATTGGAAGAATGTATTTTAAAATTAAATAGAAATTCACATGAATTTGGTGTAATGGAAACCTGAAACTTTGTGATGGCATTAATCATGGGGCTATCTAGTTTTGTTATGATATCTGTATTTTGAAGACAAAGGGAATGCATATTATTGTTATCTTTATTTCATAGATACGTACAATGTAAGAACGGGATTTTGGCTTCTTTGCATTAGATATTGAAGTTGTTGGATATGGGGTATGTTGTATAGATGATTATTCACATGTGAACATCTCTGCCCACAAAGTCTCCATAAGTTAAATATACACATGATTATTCACATTTGTGAGTTTGGTCATATTGAAGAATGATGTGCAGGATTTAAATTTAAATCATTTTACATTTCTTAAATCCAAAATCATTTTACCTTTCTTACATTTCTAGGGATGTTCACTTGGGCATTTTCAACTTGTGGAAGATCTTATTGATGCCCTAGAGGACTGGACAAAATTGATATGCATGTGTGTTGGATCGAGTGGCCTCAGAATAATTAAGAAGGGGGGGTTGAATTAATTATTCCTAAACCTTTACCAATTAAAAAATTACTCTTCTAAGGCTTTTATTAAATTGTTAAGAGAATGAGGAGTAGAAGAGAATCTTAATAGAAAGTAAAAGCGGAAATTAAATGCACAGCGGAAAGTAAAAGAGTAGGGAAGAAGAAAACAAACACACAAGAGTTTTTATACTGGTTCGGCAACAACCCGTGCCTACATCTAGTCCCCAAGCGACCTGCGGTCCTTGAGATTTCTTTCAACCTTGTAAAAATCCTTTTACAAGCAAAGATCCACAAGGGATGTACCCTCCCTTGTTCTCTTTGAACCTAGTGGATGTACCCTCTACAAGAACTGATCCACAAGAGATGTACCCTCTCTTGTTCTCAGTCAAACCCAAGTAGATGTACCCTCAACTTGTACCACAAAGGATGTACCGTCCAATGTGTTATGACAAAGATCTCAGGCTGTTAAACCTTTGATACTTTGTGAATGGGGATACAAAATAATTCTCAGGCGGTTAGTCCTTTGAACACTTTTGTATATGGGAAATGGAAGAATCAAAAGAATTCTTAGACTGTGTCGTTTTGAATTCTTTGACAAGGGAGAAGGGAGACACAAAAGAATTCAGGCGGTTAGTCCTTTGTTCTTTTGGAAAAGGGAGAAGAGAGACACAAAAAGAATTCAGACAGTTAGTCCTTGGCGAATTCTTTTTGGCAAAGGGAGAAGAGAATGAAAAAATGAATAGCACAAGTTTTCAAGGTTTAGAAAACCAGAAAACTTCAGAAAGCTTTTGGTACAAAGAAGAAGAAGTTCAAAGAGATTCAAGGCTTGTAAAGGATTGTATGAATAAGTGTTAGAAAGATTAAAAGAATGAAATTAACTTATTAGAAAATGCAAAACAAAGCCTTGCTTTTATAAACTCTTCATGTCTGGTCAAGACAACCATTTAGAAGAGTTATAACTTTTAGAAAAAAAACTTAAAACCAATTTGAAAAAGTCAAAAACCATTTGAAGAGTTACATCTTTTGATTTTTTTTTAGAAACAATCACTGGTAATCGATTATCAAAATAGTGTAATTGATTACACAAAGCTTTTATGTGAAAGGATGTGACTATTCACATTTGAATTTGAATTTCAACGTTCAAAGGCACTGGTAATTAATTACCAAAATATTGTAATCGATTACAGCTTTTTGAAATCAATTGGAACGTTGTAAATTCAATTTGAAAACTTTTTCAAAACAATTTTGCTACTGGTAATCGATTACAACAATCTGGTAATCGATTACCAAAGAGTAAAAACTCTTTGGTAAACATGTTTTGAGAAAAATCATGTGCTATTTAATTTTTGAGAAAAACTTTTCATACTTATCTTGATTGAGCCTTCTCTTGATTCTTGAATCTTGATCTTGATTCTTGAGATCTTGAATTCTTCTTGATTTACTTGAGTTGTTCTTTGATTGAGCTTTGATTCACTTGAGTTGTTCTTTGATTGATCTTTGAGCTTTTTGTCATCACCTTTGTCATCATCTTTTGTTATCATCATTGTTATCATCAAAACACCTTTGAATCACCTTTGATTCACCATGAAGCTTTGCTTCTACAATGTGTGCAATTTTTGGTGCTGATGAGGGTATCGTGGTAGGAAATTGGAGTTATCTTCCCATGCCAAAAGTGATATATAAAACAATAAGATATGAAGTCATCATAAAAATTCTTTTAACAGTGACTTAAAACAATAATTGAACAAAGAGAAAATTGATGAACTTGAAGTGAAAATTGAGAGAGTTTTAATCATTTTCACTAGGGTCCATCGATAGGTAGACAAGCAAGTCATATGTCATTAGATGTGAGTATTGTGATGATTAGACAAAAACCTAATGATTCATTAAATAATTACATTGTTAGATTCACTAGAGAAAATCTACAAGTACGCAACCTCATTAGTGCCTCGAGTCAAACCCTACAAGTACGCAACCTCATTTGTTATATATGCATTTGTCTGTCAATTATTTGGATAAATTATGTTGAACTAAATATATAATCTGTGGATTTGGATCAATTATGTGGATTAGTTAGGATTCCAAAGCTTTGTTACACAAATTATTTGAATGTTTAATTTGACGAATAAAAGTAAATGTTCTTCATGATTTCAAATCATGGTTAGAACACGAGGTCTACGTCATGTGTTTGGCACAGGTAGAGGCAGAGACCTTAGTCAGGATGTGCCTGAGGCTGATGTTCCTCGGTGTCGTAGGCCCACTGCCTCAGCACGTAGGCAACGGGTTACCCAGAGAGCCGAGGATGTTCCTCAGTTGCCTAAGGATGTGCCTCATGTGTCTGATGGTAGCCCAGAGAGGACAGGAGCCGCCGATGGTGTTGAGACAGATCGAGTGGCTAGTGATGGGAGCTTGGGGGCACCTGCTGATGATGAGGGGTTCCCTGGTGGGCCACGCGATCCATCTGTTTTGATAGGATTTGCTGATCATGTGACACACAACATATGGAGTGGATAGGTACGTACTTTTTTTATTCCAGTAATTAGAAAGTAGTTTCTTTTATTTTGAAATACACAAATTTATAAACTGTTATTCAATTTAGGAGCGACCCGATCTCAAGTTGGTCTCCCATGGTAGGAAAGTAGACAAATTTGGGAGACCGGCTGCTGAGATTGAAGGTATGATTGCGGCCACTGGATTGGATCCACTAATCAGGTATTCTGTAATCACCACTGATCCTGGACTCATATCCTCCTTTGTTGAGAGGTGGCATAGGGAGACGGGCAGCTTCCACCTCCCAGTAGGGGAGGTGACGATCACTCTAGACGACGTTTCGTCACTCCTGCACATTCCGATTACTGGCGCGCTGCATTCATTCGAGCCACTGGTTACATCTGACACAGTGGCCCTGATGATGGAGCTACTTGAGGTCACCCCAGACGAGGCTACAGTTGAGACACATCAGGCAGGCGGGTCTCATGTTCGGTTGTCCTGGCTTCAAGATATGTACCAGAGTAGGTGCCGGGCCAGGCAGTGGGCTGCTGCAGCTCGGACGTACCTCCTTCATTTGGTTGGTTGCACTCTTTTCGCTAACAAGAGTGCAACCCATGTCCATGTTGTGCACCTGTAGGCATTCAGGGACCTGGGCCAGGCAGGGGCATTCTCTTGGGGAGCGGCCGCTTTGGTCCACTTGTACGATCAGCTTAACGAGGCGTCGCAGGCCCCTACATGGCAGATGGCCGGTTACATTTCACTACTTCAGGTGAGTATCGCTGCTTGTAATTTAAATTAAAGTAAAATTCAATCCATGTTTGTTTGCTGATGTTGACTTTGTGTTTGTAGTGCTGGATTTATGAGCACTTTCCATCGGTCCATAGGTGTGTTGTTGACGATGGATATGTTAAGGCTAGCCCACGTTCCTGTAGGTGGCTTACGGGTAAGGCCCAGATGACCGGGATTAAGGGAGCCCCTTACAGAGCACGTATTGATGCCCTGACAGTGACCGACGTCTGTTGGATGCCGTATGCTGAGCATCGGGGAGTTCGGGGCTATGACTTGATCTCCTCGTGCACGGGGCAAGTCAGATGGGGTCAGATCATCGTCTATATTCGACCATAGAGGGTGGTTTGGCAGATGGGGTACATTTAGGCCGTTCCTCCGCCACCGGTTCGTGATTCGTTGACAGGTACTGATATAGATGACCAGTGGGTACACTTTTCAGATCATGTGGTGCCTACAGGGGAGCTCTGTGTAGTTCCTAAGCAAGTGGCCCCAGACTACATGGAGTGGTTTTTTCAGATTTCGCACCCTTTTGTGACGCCGACGGAGGACACTGCTAAGCCGAGACCTGCGCCTCCCCCTCCCACTCATGATGATGACTTCGTCGAGCCACCTGTCGCCAAGGTTCCAGTCGTGTCAGATCCCCCTATGCGTTATGTGGTAAGCATAATTTGTGTAGTTTTTGTTAACTTAATTATTTTTTATAAATTCATACTGACTTGTTATTTTCACTGAGACAGGTTGATTGCACAGCATGTGTCAAGATTGGAAGGATTGCTGAGCATTTGGAGCGCGTCATCAACCTCAGGATGGTGACTGCAGGGACTGACTTATATGATATCATGGATCTTTGTCTAAGGATAGCTAGAGATGACGACCCAGATGACAGTCTTAGGCCACGACAGAGACCCCACATAGATTAGGATTTATCTTTTTTATTGTATTTCTTCATGTATTTAGATTTTAGTATTTGTTAAAACACATTGACTTAGATAATGTCTCTAGCTATTTCTTTATGTATTTAAATTATCTTTTTACTTAAATTGTTAATTTTAGTATTTGTTTATATATGTGATAAATATAAGTTAGAAATTTTAAAAAATAAGTTAGACATTTTAAAAAGTAAGTTAGAAATTTTAAAAAAATAAGTTAGTCATTTAAAAAAATAAGTTACAAATTTTAATTGATTAAAACAGATAAGTTAAAAAGTTTAATTAAATGTAGTTGATTGGACAAAATAAGTTAGAAATTTTAATTTATACTAAAAATTATTATATAATTTAAACAACAATAAATTAGAAATTTCAAAAAAATAAGTTACAAATTTTAAATAAATAAGTTAGAAATTTTAAAAAATAAGTTAGAAATTTTAAAAAAAATTAGTTAGTCATTGAAACAAATAAGTTACAAATTTTAATTGATTGAAACCAATAAGTTAGAAATTTTAATTTAATGTAATTGATTGGACAAAATTAGTTACAAATTTTAATTTTTACTAAAAATTATTATATAATTTAAACAACAATAAGTTAGAAATTTTAAAAAAATTAGTTAGAAATTTTAAAAAAATAAGTTAGAAATTTAAAAAAAAATAAGTTAGTCATTGAAACAAATGAGTTACAAATTTTAATTGATTGAAACAAATAAGTTAGAAATTTTAATGAAATGTAATTGATTAGACAAAATAAGTTACAAATTTTAATTTTTACCAAAAATTATTATATAATTTAAACAACAATAAGTTAGAAATGTCAAAAAAATAAGTTACAAATTTTAAATAAATAAGTTATAAATTTCAAAAAATAAGTTAGAAATTTTAAAAAAATAAGTTTGTCATTGAAATAAATAAGTTACAAATTTTAATTGATTGAAACAAATAAATTAGAAATTTTAATTAAATGTAATTGATTGGACAAAAATAAGTTACAAATTTTAGTTTTTACTCAAAATTATTATATAATTTAATCAACAATAAGTTACAAATTTCAAAAAAATAAGTTAGAAATTTTAAAAAAAAATAAGTTAGAGATTTCAAAATATAAGTTACAAATTTTTAAAAAATAAGTTAGAAATTTTAATTAATGTAATTGATTGGAAAAAATAAGTTACAAATTTTAATTGCTTTTGGTTCTGTAATTCCTTTTCAATTGCTTGTAATGCAGTGGATAAAAGTACTGTTTGCACCTTTTTTTCTCTTTTTAACTCCTTATAAATTTTTTTGATAAAAGTTGATAATAAAACTTTTATTCCTTTTTTATACATACTACACATTACAAACGGGTCACAAACATAACAAATTGACACACTAAGACATATTACATCGACTAGAACATCATGGACACAAATTTAATTTGCACAAAACAACCTAACATTTAACTAGCATTCAATCACGCAAGGACGTAACCACATCGTCCTCATTTTCCATAACCACTTTACTAAAGAGAGCCAAAATTTCTATAGGCACAAATTGTTTTCAGTAATTGGACTCTACGAGCACCTTTAGCACGTCGTGGTCACATTTCAGCTCAATAATTTCAAATTCTAAAACTTTCTCAGAATACTCCAAATGACTAGGTTGTCGATAAAACAAATGCCTTACAACTTGGGATTCGTGAATCCCATGAGGAGGATTCCCTTTAGGTGCTACTTGCTTGATCAAATCCTTCAGTTGATCTATGCTACATCCTTTTGGAATATCAAATTTTTTCGGATTTATTTCAGTGAATGCGTAACCCACAAAGTTGTTTTGGTGTGGCATGTTTCACCTTTCGTTGTAATACAGAACCGCATCATGTGTAGGGATGCTGGGGTGTTCAAGTAAGTTTAAAATTGCATCTGCTATTCTACCAACGGTACATAACAACTCAATCGGTCCAACAAATGAAAATTGATCATTATACATTAACATGGTGTTCACATCCATGTCATTTTTCAATTGCATACTTTCAAAGTGAATGTTGTTACCTGTATCTTCCACTGGTCGCCGGTAATGAATTTCATCCACAACTTGATTGTTGTTTAGCTGAAGGTTGTTGTGTATTCTGCTTTTGAGAGTTGAAAAATCGCATAGGTTTGGTACTCGCATGGGCACTGGACTAGAACTTTGAAAATAAACCCCACACTCGTTGTGAATGACGGTTCCATTTGGAAAAATGAATGTCAACCTCGAGTTCACGATCGTCTGGAACGAAGTCTCTCCTAAGAATGTCATTGTTTATCGAAAATTAATTTGACAAACTCTGAATACCAGTTGTTGTTGAGTACCATGGACATCCCTATCTGTCATTTATATAGATGGCCCAGCCAGACACATGGCTTCCCTTTTACCAAACTCGTGACTATTTTACATTGTGAAGCGTAAAACTAAAGCAACCTCCTGTCACGTCGTTCACTATCGAGTCACATCAGTCATTGTCGTCTGACGTCATTAACTATTGTGTAACGTCAAACCCAGTTCACAGAACTGTTTATTTCATCAAACCTTGCGTGGAAGAGTCAGCAGAAGGAAGGCCCAAAACTCAAAAAAGTTGGTTTCGGGCCATGTAAACTTGCCTAAGTACCCCTGTTTGGGGTTTTTTTTAAATTATCTGGGAAAGCTGTGAGACTCTCCAAAGTTGGCATGTCTCATGTTTGCACGTCAACGAATCCAAAAAAAATAACAGGAGACACTGGTTCATTCGAACAAGGCCTGCAACGGAAGGCCCAAAACTCAAAAAAGTCAATTTCGGGCCATGTAAACTTGGCTAAGTACCCCTGTTCGGGGTTTTTTTAAAATTATCTGGGAAAGTCGTGAGCCTCTCCAAAGGTGGCCTATCTCATGTTTGCACGTCAATGAATTCAAAAAAAATAATAGGAGACGCGGGTTCATTCGAACAGGGCCTGCAACGGAAGGCCCAAAACTCAAAAAAATTAGTTTTGGGCCAACATTTCCTCTTTAGGGACGACACGTGGCCTGCTACTCTAGCCCTTATCTGGCATGTCCATCCTTCTTGGCACGGCATTTAATTCGTCGTCAGAAAAAACTGAAGGACACCTCGCTTGTTTCTCTTTCGGCCGCCACCAGTCTTGTCATCGTCGAAGGCGCCCTTGCGCTTGCCGGCAGAACCTTTTCCGGCGACCTCCTTGCCTTTTCCTTTGGCCTTATTCGTCATTTCTATAGAGAATGCAATGAGACCAACGCCAATTGCATGGTCAGAGTTAGAGAATAGAGAGAGAAAGAAGTGTGTGACTGGAGTGTGTGTAACTGTGAAGAACGAGGAGTCCAAAAAATTTATTTTACTGTAAAAAATTTGAGGAAAAATGTGATCGACACATATCATGCGGTGCGTAGAAGAATCGATCATTGGTCAACTTCTGAGAGGAAAAAATCATTTAACTAATACAAAATAATCTTAAAATTAACAAAATAATTTAACTAATTAACCCACGGAAGAACCTTCTTCCGTGGAATTCCACGGAAGAACCTTCTTCCGTTGACTCTCGCAGAAGAAGTTCTTCCGCGTAATTCCACGGAAGAAGGTTCTTCCGCAGTTCTTCTTCCGTGGAGTCGCGCGGAAGATTTCTTCCGCGAGTGTCAACGAAAGAAGTTTGCCAAAAACGCTGAAGGGCATTTTTGTGATTTTGAAAATTTGTTGGGTGCACCAGCAATTCTGCTGGGTGCCCCTAGCAAATCCCGAGGGTTTTTTAGACTTTAAGTTGCAACCCAACCTGGCCCAGTTAACCTATTTGCATTAGTATAAGCCCATTTTAAAACATTAGAATATTAACAATTTTTTTTTTTGGGTACAGGTGTTAAACTTTTTTATATCAAATAAATATTTTTAATTATACACTTGCTTATGAGATATAAATTGTTATTCCTTGTGTTAATCATTGATATATATATATTATCCTATCCTATCATAAAACTTTGTAATAATTATTTTAGAAATTTAATTAGAATGTATTGTGATATAATTTTTTTATATTATTTAATCACATATTACAATATTTTCATATTTATCATAAATGATATCATATATTTGTCATTTCTGAATAGTAATAATAATATTACATTTTTTTTTTATTTTCACTAAAATACATTCGATATGATTTCGAATTGGTTAATAAAAGGCTTTAGATTAAGAGTGTATCACAATTAACCTAAATCAATTAAAAATTTCAAATAAACTAAATATATTTAAAATAAATTTTGATATACCTCCCATTAAATTATGAAACCCTATATATTTTCTGGTAATTTAAATACACAAAAATATTTATTATATATATATATATATATATATATTATAATGTCAGACAACATTCTTTTATATAATTAATTTTTTTTATTTTAAATTAATCTTAATTATCAAAATTAAGACATATATATGTGTGGATAATAATTAATTTAATTATTTCAAATTAGAATATATAATTATTCAAATTACCTCAATTATTATATTTAAATAATTCTATGAATTAAAAATATAAAAGTTTCTCTAAAATTTTCTTGCTCAATTGCATAAAATGTCCCTATAATTTTATTATAATAAAAAATTTAAAATAATCTTAATTACCTTAATTAAAACATACTTATTTTAATTAAAAAATATACTTATTGTAATTATAAAATGTCCCTATACTTTAATTATTTCAAATTAGAAAATATACTTATTCTAATTGCCTTAATTACTATATTTATATAAAAAGTTTAAAACCATCTTAATAACGTTAACTAAAACATATACCTGAGTTGAATAAAGAGTAAGCTGCACTACTAAAATAATTGTTTATTACGACGCGCTAATAACTACGGTCGGCTACGACCGTCTTTGAAAATAACATAATGGCAGTATCGTAATTAAACGCATCACAATAAAGGCGGTTTTCACAAATCGTAGTAATTGAGTTGTGTACAAAGGCGGTTTTGTCAAAAAACCGTCTTTAAACATTTACACTTTTTCTCGCGCTCTCATTCTTTCATTGGGCAGTGTAACCTTTTCACTTTCTCTCTCTTGTTGGGCAGGGGCACTCGCTTCGTCGCCTGGAATTCTTTGAATGGGCTCCTTCACTCCTCACAATTTCAAAATCCCTAGAAACAAATCACACTCCCCTTAATCCATCATTTACGCTGCTTTCTTCTCAGATCTATACCAACAATCGGAAAAATCGTCAACACCAACCAACACAACATCAACTCCACCCCCTACGGCGCCACATCGTGGGCCCTGCAGCTCCATGACGCGCACCCTATGCCGCAACCTCGCCTCCAAGATGCTCCACTCCTCACGCGTCACCTCGGAGTCCAGGTTGAACACACTTTACGACTCCGAATGGCGGAGGTGATGTTTGGATCAACGAGAACCGCTTTGGCATCATGCGCCAGCTCGGGGAAGGTGGCTTCGCCTACGTCTACCTCGTCAAGGAGGCTCCCAACGACTCTGCCACTGCCGGCCTCGCCAAGAAGCTCAAAGGCTCCTCTCATCTCTCCGGTCATCTTCCTTCCTTAACCTATTTCGATTCCCCTCACTGTTTTTCTTATTTATCTTCTAAAATTGACCTCGTTAGGCCTGATCTGTTTGATCTGTGTTGTTTTTTTTTCTCGATCTGTGATGGCATTTCCTTGGCCAAATGTTAGAATTGCCTCTCCGTGGATATTGTTTATTATCTGCTATAACTTCCTTTTCCATTATAAATTTCTGGATGCATTTGTTTGAGAGCGTTTTCTGTGTAATGTGCTCTTTGAATTGTTGGATCTCATCCTATTTTTTTTTTTCAGGTTGATCCAGATATTAGCCTTTCTCTTTAACAGAACCTTGCTTCTTATATGCAAGTTTTGAATGCTTCCTCTAGAGGGTTGCACAGGTATGCTGGTGAATAGTCTAGTTTTCTTATTAAATTCATTTTACCAGATGACAGGTTGTTGTCAGGTTTTCTTCTTGGTCATTACATCTTTTTTTCTTAATAAAACTGATTTAGACTTGCTAGCAAGTTTCCAATGTGGAATTTGTATATTCAAAATTATTTCTCTATTAGACTTGCTTATGTTTGCTCTACATTTTGCACACAGAATAGGTTGTTAGTTGCAGGATTGTGTTTCTTTAGTTTTTTCCTCGCAATTTGTTACTTGTTCCTTCTTCACTAGTATTAAGTCTTTTTGTATTCAACAGTATAAGTTTGTTGTGGTCATTTCCTTCTCTCATTTATATTCCTTTAAATTCAGAATGGGAACTGTATTCAGTTATCTTCCCATATCCATGGCAACTGAACCTGCTGCAGATGACTCAATACTTTCACTGCTAAGGGTTTTCTGGCCCATCTTGGAGAAATTTTTTGGCTCTGAGCATATGGAGAATGGGAATTTATCCGTAGCAGCTTGCCGAGCTCTTTCACTAGCTGTTCGATCTTCAGGTTTACCCACTTGGACACATTTGTTGACAGTTCATCGGTTTCCCTTGTGATAAATATAGTTTTTTAATGTGCAGGTCAGCATTTTGTGACATTACTGCCCAAGGTGCTGGACTGGCTTTCAAAAAAATTTGTTTTATTCCAAAGTCATGAATGCTATATAAGAACCGGTAGGGATTTTTTATGATCTCTTGTTCATTTAATGCCCTATTATGCATATTCCAAGATGCATGTCACTGTACTGGTTGAAGTGATTGTTAAATCTTAATGACTTTGGCAAAGTACTGGTACATGATTAATTTGGAAAGTAAAAAATTTGTGATTATTTTTATCTGGTATTTACATAGGCTTGTATCTTTATGATTGTCAATCAAGAAAGCATTAGTTGATGCCATAACAATCTTATTTGTACTTGTTTCCATATTCTGATAATGTTATTGTGCTCCTTCTGGGATGTTGCAATGAACCTTTACTAATTTCCTGATTCAAACAATATTTTCAGCTTCCATTGTCATTGAAGAATTTGGTCATCTAGAGGAGTACATACCTTTATTTGTCACTTCTGACGACATTCCAGACATTGATAAGAAAAAGTAATTCATTTTCTTATTACTTATGCCCCCCTTTTGATTAGTTTCCAGGCCTGATAATGTTGTTTTGCTGCCTGAAGTTTTTTATTGGGGGGGGGGGGGTCTTGATGTTCATATAAAATATTGATCAAGATTTAATGATTTTATATTGGTATACTATAAAATACTCATTCTTAGTTTTCTCTTGCATTTTGATTTTATGCAAATGTTGGATTAGTATCATGGATATTGCAGACAATGTATTCTCTTAATCACAGCTTATGATTAAATAGATTTTTTGCACTCGGCTTGGTTTGTGAGGTTTCCTCTATATGTTTTGTGAAAATGATGCTACAGTTTTAGTTAATACTTTAGTCATATTTATCTCAATGATTGACTGTTACAAAATGAACTGTATGTCCTCAGCCATAAATAATTGCTTATAGTCATTTATCTTACATGATTCACTGTTATAAATTAGAATGGTATGTTGATTGGAGCAACTACATCAATCGGATTAATCATGTAAGCCTCTCTTAAACTTTTTCATTTTCTTGTAAACGGGTCTAATTAATACTTGTCTTTGCTATGTTTCTCTCAATATGATTCTTATTTTGTACAACTTTTTTTTATTGGTTTCAATGTATAATTTTTGGTCTTCTCTTTTTCTTAAAAATTAGAAAAATAGTATTGTTTTCAAATTGTAAAGAGTGGATAGGGTGAATGAAACAGAGAGTGAAAGTTACAACAACATATAGAAGCAAAGGTGCAGACCATTTTTTGCTTTCGTGTCATGATTGGGTAAGTCCATTTATTATATAGTATATAGTATAGTAGTATTTAATTTTCAGTAGCTAAATTCTATTGATAGGCCCCCTATTAATTGTTTAATTTTCCACTTATTATTAAACACAATAATGTTGTTGTACTCACTATTGAAATTGATAGATAAAAAAGTAGGAAGGTAAATAAGAAGATGTTAGGTAAAAGCTGTTTTTTGTATTGTCTTACTTAGAATTTGGAAATGTACGTTTATTGTTGCAATAAAAAAAGAATGATAAGTTTTTAGAGTCTACAATTTAATTTTTTAATAATAAAAATATATATTTCAATTAAAATTAGAGGAATATTTTTAAAGAAAAAATCTTCATTTTTATAATATATATTAATATATTAACTAATCAATAACTTGCATTTATTTTATTGAGAAAAATAATAATAAATAATAGGAGAAAACTGATAACATTGTACATCCTGGATAAAATAAAATGGGTCCAGTAGTCCGTGTAGGTCCAACTAGTTAGTAGTATTTAGGCCTAGCATGGACTTAATCATATTTTTTACAATTAGAAAAAAGAATCGGTGAGTACCCATATGCTTCTTAATCCCCTCCCTACCCATGTTCACATTAAAATGTACTTATATTTTAGTTTTAAAATATTTTTTTACATATATTTAGATCCAGAAAATTAGTCATCATTGGATTCTCAAATCAAAAATCAATTCTCAACTTCAGTTAAGAGATTCAAATTCGAAATTAATTACTTGTTTAAAAAATTTTAGTTTATATGATTTTTTATATACTAGTATACTATAGTAGTACCATGGTAGCATTAAATTTGTAGGATATTATAATAACCAAACAAATGATTATTACTCATAATTTATACATACTAGCTAGTAAGTTACTTAAGCACATTTATTTAGACTTCGAGAAAGATAAAAATAGTAAGTGTGGATTGATTAATTAATGGGGTTTCCACCTTGGCTTTAGTGTAGAGACAGACTATGCTCACGTTGTTCAATAATGGCTTTAGTGTAGAGGCTTTGATGGAATTATTAAAGTCTGGGATGTATCTAGAAAAAATTGGACTAGATAACCTAGAAGAAGCTTTACTACTTCAGGCTGATATGATGGATCTTAAAACACGAATTCATGGGCCTGCTGAAGCATATGTGATGGAAGCAAGACTTGACGAAGGACGGGGTCCATTAGTAACTACTATAGTGAAGGCATGGACTCTTTTCAATTTGTTGTTTTAAAATTTTGGTTTAAAATAGTGGAAGTGGTCCAAGGTGATGCTAGGAACGTGTTGTGTGATGTTGTAGACAAGCATCGTGCATTTGTATTGGTTTTGGGAAGCCAAGGCTACAGAGTTATCAAAAGGTACCTATTAATTAACTATACATTACTTTAATACTGTACTTTGATATGAAAATTTGACTTTTATATGAAATTTTGACTGGTTTAGTTGCCAAATTTAAGTGGTGATATTTCCATCATGTATTAAGCCTGTGATTACAACTTACAAGTTTCTTTATTAGATGATATATAGTGTTGAATATGCTAATATGGCTATTATGATAAAAACGATTTGGTATGCAGTCTCAAGTGATTTCTTTGCAATTTGTGTGTGTGCGCTTATTCTACATCGGTTCAACGATAAACGATGTAGAAAATTTTCTCATTCTACATCTATTGACTGATAAACGAGGTAAAAATCTTTTCAATTCTACATCGGTTGACTGATAACCGATGTAGAAATCTTTCATTCCTACCCATTCTACATCGGTTGACTGAAGACCGATGTAGAAATCGCACCCATTCCTACCCATTCTACATCGGTTTCATCCTTAGAACCGATGTAGAACAATCCCCATTCAAAGGCGGTCCTTTAACCGATGTTGGTATTCAACGACACTGGGTTACCACCACGCGTCATAACCGATGTAGAAAGCCCATTAGAACCGATGTAGAAGACCTTTTTTTTAGTAGTGCTGGTTGAATAAAGAGCCTGCAAAGTATTGATACTATATTAAGAAATGAACAAGTAAAATTCTTGGTACAATTTAAGTACAAAATAAGGGCAAAAGTTCCTACCTAGTAGGCCTCCAATAACCCCAATAATAGCCATTGGAAATAACTCCGCAAAGGAATAATCCTCTTGACCACTAAAAATAAAATCAGTCAAGAAAAGGAAAGAAGAAAATAAATATCTCAATATTCATCTGACAGTGAAAATGTTAATAGCTTAGAGCTTAACTCTGATACATCCCAAATTATGAATCCACCGGACCCAAAGTGTCCATATTTTCCACTCTTACACCACCCCATTGTTGCTCAGACCACAACAGCCGCCACATGACTTGACTCCTCCACCTTCAAGAGCACAAGCAACAAAATTTAAGTACAGACACCACTATCTTTACTGCACATGCTTCTAAGCAAACAGAATCTTTGATCAAGAAATAAAAATCCATACCAATTAAGATGTAACCTCTTCCAAAGCAAACAATACACCACAAACTGGAGCTCTCTAAATGCTGCAGCAACTCCAGCTGCACATCCACAGGTTACCTTTTAAGACATCAATGAAATTATAAATGCTGAACTTGACTCAAACTTCGAGCAGTGGCATCAAGGACTTCGATTGTCACCACATCAATGCTGAACTGCAGTCCAGATGAAGCATTAGTGGTGAACTTTGCATTCCAGCTTCATCACATTCCTGATGAGAGTGTTTCTGGTGAACTTAGAGTTCAATTTTGATACCATGGTAGTCATACAAGCTTAGGACAACTCTCCCAAAATCCAATTAACGAAGGGGAAGCTAAGATGCAAATTTGAAATTTAAAATAATAAAAACAGAAAGAAAGAAAAACCATTTTCAGTGAAACATTAAGATTGAGAAAGTAGAATTAATAATATCATGTAACATCAAGATTTAGAAATATAAACAAAAACTAGGAAAAGAAAAAATAAATTATATTCTATTTGTTTCTAAGACAACTAACTTATTGACTTATCAAAGTCTGTCCTGAAACACCTCCCAATGCTCCCATTAAGAAGGCCAGATCTTATTTTGGTGAGGTAACTATGTTTTTATACCGTAATTGTTAAAACTGTATCTGAATTCTAAAGTTGCATATCAAAAAGACAAAAATTATAATGGAGCAATAGTTTTAGTGTCAAACTCAGTCCTAGAATTGGTGTAGAGGTTACTATGAATCTAAATATTTGCTTCCACCACGTTCTGATGGAAAATGTTTCAGCTGGGTGAAATGTGAAGAAAAATTGGACACTTATATTCTTATTAGTTCAAAATCTTTTATATTATAATTAGGACTTCAAAATTTGACAATTTCTTCAACACAATCTAGTATCATGGTTTCATTCAGTGAACAATGACATCTCCTTAGTAACATGTATCATATTCATGAATGACATGCTCTCATTTACCACATAAGTGAAAATTGTTTCTATGGTTTGTTATTTTATACAGTGTTTGGGAAAAGGAGAGTCAAGTTAACTTAGCTCATAAAGATCTGAAAAAATTAAAGGAACAACTAAAGAATGCAGAAACTACCAAAGCTCAAGTCCTGGTGGAGCTTGAAAATGCTAAAAGAGTTGTTGAGGATCTCTCACAAAAGCTTAAATGCAGAACATGCTTTTGTTGAAAGAAAATGGCTTTAGTACAGCCTAGTTAGAAAAGTATAAATGAATTTATAACAACTAAGTAGTATATAATACAAATACAACTCAATTAGCTTGGTGCATAAACTAGTACAGTTAACTAGATAAACATTTATGCTTATATAATAAGCATAAATAATGGGTGGAACAAACTTCTGCTAGCCAAAAAGAAAGTGAGGTTACCCCATTAAGAAGACACATCAAAGAAAAGCATACACATCTAATTATTGGAAGGCAACCCAAACAAGATGATTGATGGAGAACCATGAACAATCAAATAAATCAGCCCACAAGGAAAATGAATTATTAGAATTGGAACATAAAAAATGAAAATTTTTCCTTAAATTTTTCTAATTCACATTCTTTTTGGTATGATAGAAGGAAAATAAGAAAAGCAGAGAAAAGTTTGAAATATGAATTGAAAAACAAGGGATAGAAAAGAAAAATAAAACAATTTTTTTTAGAAATAAACCTTCTCTTTTTTATTTCTCTATTATTTTCTCTCCATCTAAATAAAAGGAAAGGAAATACAATATTATCTGTTTTCTTTACTCCTGATTTTCTTTCCTTCTAACCAAAAATACCATAAACACTCAGAAAGGAAAATGGAAAATCATAAGATCCCACAAAAAGAATTTTGATGAACGAAAAATCAGAATAAAAAAATATATAACCCATGAAAAAATAAAAGCAATACTAAAATGCAGTGACAAACAGAAATGGTCCTTTGTAAGTTAATAATCATTAAAAACCAAGAGACATGCTTCTTTTTTCCATTGATTCCACATTTCCCAAAGCTTTCTCAGAAACCAACAGAAACTAAAGAACAGAACATTCACAAACATCACACTCAACAATCTACAGTACCTAACCAAAATCAGACATATCAATCACGCAAAGCTGGCTATTTTATGACAACCCATAATTATTCTCCTGGAAATCAATCAACACCAAAAAGAAGAATAGAGCAGTACACCAAAGAAAGCTTATGGATGATAATAAACTAAATTGAGCCAAAGCCAACTATACAAGTCAAGCTCCAAAAGCTTTTCATAAAAAGAAGAAGAAAAAAAACTTCATTAAAATAGAAAGGCTACTGTGAAGAAGAAAATCAAAAGGCTTCAAGTACCAGACTCTTTCTCTCTTTTCTGCATCATGCAACATTGTTTTCCATTGGCAGGCTACTGTGAAGAAGCAAATCAAAAGGCTTCAAGTTGTACAAACTTGCTTGATTCCTGAGCAACCCAAACTTTCCATTTACACAACATTCAACATTGTTTTCATAAATAAAATTAACACACACATGCATATGGCAGAATGTCTATATAACGAAAATAGAATGACATACAAACCCTAATTACAAAAAATTAATATCTTCAATTGAACAACATTTCGACCAATTTATTTAAAAGCCTAAAAAAGGGCATGACAAAATCACTATGTAAATCAAATCTACTACTTGTAAGAACCCTAACAGTTGAAGTGTGAGTGGGAAACGAAAAAATGATAACAACTACAACCATAGGTACTTACCAGCTAAAATGACACGACCGCAGC